>NC_135533.1:9159321-9404321 GCF_045843805.1 Urocitellus parryii
GATAATCACTGGATACCATTGGACTACTTTACTTGGAAAAGAGGTTGATTTGGGCTCACAGTTCTGCACACTCAAGGTCAAAGTGCTGCATCTGGTGATGGCCTCAGTATTAGCAGAGTGCTGACCCATGCAGGACATCCCATGGAAAGAGGGAGCATGTATGTGGTGTGTGTGTGTGTGTGTGTGTGTGTGTGTATAAGTGGACTCACTCCCCTCTCTTGCTTTTCTTATAAAGCCTTAAGAATCCAATCCAGAGGGCTCCACCCTCAAGACCTTATAAAATTCTAATCTTTTCCTGGGGCCACAGCTCTGAACACTGGTCAGCTCTAAATCCCTCACAATGGGGATTACGCTCCAACATATGAAGCCTTGGGACACACTCAAACTGATCCAAACCAGAGCACCAAATGGTTCTATGTCTTTCTGCATCAATTTCTACACGTTCCAGAGGTAATTTAATAATTTCATCAAGGAACTTGCCATGACATTTCAAGCTGGACCATCTTTGGGGTGGCCCTAGAGCCCTGTATTTATTTTCTGCTATGGCACTCATCACTTTTTCTGCAATATTCCATTTCTTTGCAAAATGCTGTAAGACTAGGGAATGATAAGAAATTCCCTCTAAGAATAAACAAACATAAGCCTCAGAAGTGCCTGGATTCTTGAAGGATCAGCAGGGAGGGGAGTTTCTTCCAGGGCGGCAGGATTATCGAGGGCAGAAATCTGCACATCTTTCCCCAGAACTTAACGATTGAGAAGAAAAGGCTCCTTTCCATAGTCCAATCTGGTTTTCTCCTACAACTGACTCTACCAGTATTTCCCTCCAGACTCTTGTTTATTTCTCCACTGAAAACGTTTTTGCTTATGCTGTTGCTGCCTCCTTATAACATCAGCAGAACATTGTCCTCATGGCTCAAATTCCTCCTCACTGGACATTTGTATTAGTTTCCTGCACTCGGTAGGTAACAAACTCAGTGGACTAAAACAATAGAAATGTCTTTCTCACAGTTCTGAAGCCCAAAGTCCAATATTAAGGCATTGGCAGGACCACACTACCTTTGAGGACTCCAGGGGAGGGCCTGCCCTGCTTGCCTTTCTCTTCCTTCCTTCCTTCCTTCCTTCCTTCCTTCCTTCCTTCCTTCCTTCCTTCCTTCCATTCTTTTCTTCCTTTCTTTCCTCTTTCCCTCAGCTTGGGCTGCATCACCTCAATCTCTGCTTCTACCTTACTGGAGTCTCTCCTGTGTATTTTTGACTTTTCTGTGTCTTTTAAGAACATGATCCCTTGCATTTAGGACCCATCCAGTTAATGATCTCATCTCTGAATCCTTCATTTAATTATCTCTACTAAGATTTTTTCCCAATAAGGTCATATGCATAAGTTCTAGTTAGATATCATTCAGGGGTGAGGTCATCATTTAAAACACTAAGGCATTTTTAAAATCTCTTTACACTCATTTCCTTAGTATTTTTGTTCTAGTATCAAAGAATAGGAATCTGATTTATCATCATCCAACTTTTTGCTCAAGCATCATAGGATGCTGCTGATTCTTGATTCACATCATCTCCACCCAGTTCATTCAAATAGGGTTCTTATGCACATGTTGGAACATGCCACAATGAAACCACTATTGTGTATCATTATTATGGACCAATAAAAGAATAGCCAAAGCACAGGATCATACAGTAACGATGTGGCTGCTGAGGCTGAGCTCTTCAGCAATTACTTCCCTTAGAAAGGGCTAGGGTTTAGGCAGCCTGAAATAAATGGTGGTGGTCCATTTAGTCCACCAGAATGCAAGGACTTCCTAGTAAGTAGGAACAGTCTTTTTATGTTTGTGACACTAGTTAATAAAATAGTACCTTGCATGTGTTTCACATTCAACACAAGATACTCAAACTGAAACATTAGAAATTCATTTATGTGTGGGTTTTGAAAACAGTGTTGACTTCTATTGTATACCGACCATAGAAATAGGTGCTGTGGTTAAGATAGTGAACCTTAAGACAATTTCCATTCTCTCATGGGGTTTTAGACTTAAAGAGGAAGAACATTGGATTTGAATAACACTGTGTGCCAAGTATTGTTTTGTATTGTTTTCCCAATACAAAGCCCTTTTTGAAACTACAGAATTTTTTGCACTTATCTAGAAGAAATGGGTTTAAAACATAGTTTCTTTTAGGCATTTTCCTTAGCTGTCTGTATGCCTGTGTGTGTGCATGTGTGTACACAGGTGTGGGTTTACTTCAGCTTTTAGCTTTAGTTGAAATACAAACCAAAGCAAATTTCTCACAAAACTTATCTTCTTTCATATTTGTATCAGTCCATATTAACTCTCCTCTGTTTTCAATATTTTGATTTATGTATTACATTTTCATTCGGGATTCAAAAATAATGAATACCATCAGAAATACAGTATTCAGAATCATAAGATCAGAGTTTGAATCCATCTTCAATTAGTGTGTGGCCAATATATCATCTTGTCATTATTTTTAACATCATTTCTGAAAAAAATCTACAGCCAAAGGATAAAAATAAACCTTCATAAACGGTGAGTGTCCTGCATTTTTGAGATAATGACTATGAATATGACAAATGGGCGATGTGAACAATTATGTCTATTTAATATTGAATGGGAGAGAATTTTGCATTAGTGGACAACTGTATCCAGTGTTTGACCCAATGCATGGAATGTGTAGCCCACATTCAGTCTTTGTAACGTGCTATGTCAAAAAACACAAGGTCATGAATGCCTGGGATTTGAGGATTTGAAATTGAAAAAAAAAAAAAAAAAAAAACTCAATAAATGTCAAAAGCCTAATCATCACTGTTTGCGGATAGCAGGTATCCCAGGCAAGGTCCACATTTCAGGAACACTTGATAAACGGCATCAAGGTTGGCTTCCACTGATTTCATTGGGAGACTTACTGTTTTAAAGAGCTAAAATTTAACAGAAAACTAGCCCACTGCACTGAAAGCCTAGGAGGACTCTTGAAGGGAGAGGGAGTGCTTTTCCTTCAGGTGAACCTGACCACCGAGGGTTCCTGCGTATTTACTAAGAAATGTGTCAGAATCGCACCTGCACACACATTTCTCCCTCATTAGATTCTTCCTCATCCATGGAAAACTGACTGCTGCTTGCCCTGCCCCTCCTGGGTGGCTTGAAGAACTTTAATGGTGTGGAATCACATAATAACCAGGCATTCCCTGGTCTGGTGAACAAACTGCACATACTGAACAAATAGGGGCAAATGCTCCTCCAAAGGGCTGATGAGTACATTTGCAGTTTAATTTAAAGCTGCCCCAGGGTGGTTATGCCGCCTCATCTGGCCTCTTTATGTTTGTGTTACCATAAACTCAGATGGATGCCTTCCTTTTATTCCGGGCTCAGGCTTCCCAGTTACAGAAGAATGCAAACCCTCCCCTGATGTTCATCTGAAAACTCAGCTTCAGAGTCAAAGCCTCTGCAGCAATTATCCACACCCATTCCTTAACCGTCTGCAAAGCAGCCAGGGGAGGCCATCGTGAAAGGTACTATGACTGTCCAGCTCCTGGCTGACGTGGCCAGCCTCATACGTGACTTGAAATAGCTTGATCTTGTCAATTCAGATGCTCTAGATCAGAAGCACTTGACTATTTTAAGGGGCTTTTTAAACATTAACAGCATGATCTGGCATTTGTTGAGCTGGCACTGTATGCCAGGTGTTGGTGCTAAGAACGTCACATCCATTGCCATCGTACAACTCTTACGAGATCGGTACTGTATATATCATGCCATTGCCTTCCATATGGCGATTGAAATACATTTTTCTGATTTTATTGCAAATGTTAATAGTTTCCTATGTTAATTTTTCTAGCATTAACATGTGTCTTTCATTCTTGTTTTAATCTGTGAGGATTAAAGACAATTCACAAAGAAGGGAACAGTTTTCATCTAGTCAGTTCAAATGGAAGCACCTTATCTAAAATTCAGGTCCCTGACCATTGGGTTGGTAATTTTTCACCTGTTTTCTTATAAATAGAGAAGAAATTTATTGATCCAAAGTATATATAAGGATAATACTAGCGGGAGTTTAAAACAGCCTATGAGAGCGAAGGCTTTTGCTAGCTACTGTCAACTCCCGTGTTGAGGTATGTTCTAGACCAGGGGTTGGCAAGTCCATCTCGCACAGCATCCCTGTTTGTGTAAACATCATTTATGTGTGGTTTTGTACTGCAACTGCAATGGCAGGGTTGAGAGTTATCACAGAGACTGTATGACTTACACAGTCTAGGATCTTCTTTACCTGGCTCTGCACAGATGGAGAGCACCAACTCCTGTTCTAGGTATAAATCATTCTCCCATCTTGTATTTGGCTTATTTGTGATTTTTAATAGACTTTTAAAAAAATATTATGTATTTTCAGAATTGTGTCAAGCCTCCCAATACAAGGAATGAGTGCCTAACACAAGGAATGAGTTCCAAAGAGATGCATTTATTTATTTATTTATTTATTTATTTATTTATTTATTGCCTGTGAAGCATTTATTATTAAAAATACCCAAAGGAGCAGTCTGTGGCTTTGTCACTGTCATGTCCCCAGTCCTCTGTGGGGCTCTCCTGACCATGCCACTGAGCTAAGTGTCTCTCAGCCAGTGGCGCAGCATCAGGGACTCCACCTGTGTCGGGGACTCCATGCTCACGCTTCACAGGGACCTCCTCCATCACTTCCCAACCCTCCTCTTCTCTGGTTGTAGCCTATTGGATCTTTCTAACTAAGATTTTTGGAGATGAATCTCTTCTTACCTAAATAAGGTCCCTGAGGTCCTATCTCCCATGGGTCCTGGCTGACACTTTGGGCTCCCTTCTATCTGGAATCAGTAAATGAGCATCTTAAGGGTGTTGTCTACAGTTTTGTTTCCTCAGTTCATTGCCCCTCTTGCTCTACATGTATGTGCAGGTGTGTGCCTGCACAGACACACACATTGGTATACAAACACACAGAAAGGCACCCACAAATCTTAGCAGTAGCCCATTGCTTTGGTGGAATTAACTCACAGTGGAATTGCCCAGCTAAGTGTGGAACATTTTACATCTTCCAGAAAATCGGCGCTTAGATTTCTACCAGCTTACCACAAAGGTGCTTCACGACTACCTTCTTGTAAGCAACGGCATGTAATCATTTTTTTAAAGAACTTGGCCAACTGAGTAAAGGACAATAATAGTGCTGCAATGTTAGGTGAGTTTGGTTTCCTTTGATTTGTCCACAAGGAACGTCAGTGTGTTTGCTGGTCGGTGCAGAGATCCAGTATGGCCTGACCACAGTCTCTTGCCCTATTTGCCCCTGAGTAACCCTGGTTTGCTGCTCCTTGCCATTTCCCAGGATCCTGTAGGAAAACAAGTGTGGAGCACTTACACCAGACTCTGGTGCCATAGAGAATGTGCCCCATCTTTGGCCTCAGCTTGAGGCCTTCCAGAGTGGGTGAAAGCCACTTTTGTCCTGAACACTATCTAAGACCCTTTCTGTGGCCCAATTCTTGTGGAGTCACTATTTTGCTGCTGCACTTGATCACACTTCTGTGGGAAGGTCCCCAATAACTTGGGCTCTGTGTGATCCTGGATCTGTCTAGCTCTTTCCTTGACTTACAGAAGTGTACAGTTCTTGCACCAAATTATCTGAAGACTGCAGAGGATGAAGATAAAATATTCCAATAAAAACCTCTTGAATATTTTTGAGTGTAAACCAGTTCTTAAATAAATAATAGTTTAAGTAATTATTAACTTTTTTTGGTTTTACCCATATCGTAAACCAGTTTATCCAACATGAAAATGAATATTAATATAATAAATGTGATAATATATTAGAAAATATAAAAGCTAATTTGTATATTTCGTTTTATTGTTCTCCCTGAAGAATAAAACCCCAAAATAAACTAAAACAGAATAATCTGAACACTTGGGAATTATGTTTCCATTTTGTATAAACAAATTCTTCCTCAACATTTGATTGAATAAAAACCCTATTTTTATGAAAAACTAAGAGCTTATTAAAATATATTTTTATCTTTTCATGTTCTTTATTAGGGACTTGGAAGCAGAGTTAATTCAATTTGGATAAAAACTAAAATATGACTGAAAGTGATGAAATTCTTTCAATTGTCTTGCTAATTAGATAGTCTAATATTAGATGCATCAAAACAATAATTTGTGTTTGTGCATGACACACGTGAAACCCTATAGGGGTCATTTGTCACTGCGAAGATGTAACTAGAACCTAAAACATAAAGGGAACACACAGAAATTGGATGCTCTCAGGATGAAGGTTCCATGATAAATTTGGTCACAAAGAACAAATGTGGCTTAGAGCAATCTTGCAAAGGGAAAGTGTTAGACTTCTTTTGTGTAACCTGCAATGTCGGCTAAATTAATTAAAAAGCAAATCACAAGATAACACATCTGAGAAAGAAATAATAAGCAAGTGACACTAAAGAATGATCCTGGACTCCAAATTAACTTGCAGGCATTGATGGCTTACATGTTCATCTTCTCCATTAAACTGTAGTCCCATAACTCCATGTATATATTGACCTAGGACGGAGTGTTGAAATGTTTGGCGTTCCAAAATATTTGTTGAATGATTGATGTTTCTTTTTTGATAGCTGACCCTTCATGGTTTTTAAGTTAGTAAAGGCAAATCTGCATTGTGTATGAAACAATGTGCTTTCCTTTTTGACAATTAAATGAAGTGTTATAATGTAATTAGAACATTAATAATCTGATTCTGAACTGACTTGCTTTTTCTACAGAACCATTTTTCAATGTGTGTCATAAGAGTTAAGCATTACATAATCTTTGGTCCTGAAATTCTGCATAAATTAATATATTCTAATGATATAATGAAGACGTTTTCAGAAATTGGTTCCAAACCAACATATTTTGGAAATATGAAAATTCATTTAAAAATTATCTCCTTTCATTCTAATATATCACAGCCTATAATACCACTATTATTGATTATCACTAAGGCAACTGAACAATGCACAAGGGGCTAATCAACACAAGTATGAAATAGAAGAGATTCTAGGAGGAAAAATTTTAAGACAATTGAAAAAAATTTTAAGACAATTGAAAAAAGCCAACCAAAATTCATCCATTTCTGGAAACCTCATTCAGTGGAGGGGACATGCAATCACTGCTTCCTTTGTCTTACCCAGGACACTGTTATTCATTGAGATATATGTTAGCAGTGAGCCAACTGCTTGGGGTCACTAATCATCGATGTGTGAATATGGAGGGTCTTGCCTGTTCTAAAAATGTTTTATTTTATACCATATGCAATGGGGAAGGAGCACGGCCTGCTTAGGCTCCTACTTTAAAAGAAACACCACCGTGATAATGTACAACATGTAGTGAGACATGGGCAGATTAGACCAGGAAAGGTGGGTTAGAGGACTCTTGAAATGGTCCCACCCAGGGTGAGAGGGAATCCTGGAATAAGGTAGGAGCCGCACACACTGAAAGAGAAGACAGGGAGGAAAACAGAAGAGATGGAGTGTTTTGAGCCTCCTGTTTTCTACAAGAGCAGCAGCCGCCTATAAACAGAACTGTAACATTTGAAAGTGGTGAATGTATGCAGAGATGGACTTCCCCAAAGATGGTCTGCAGAGCTGACTGCCATACCACCCATACAAGCAGCAAATGGCAACTCTCTGAACAAAAAGTGCAACTTTTGCATCGGTGCATAGAGTTAGATCAATCATTAAATCAACTAGGTTTAAAGTTGTTTAAATGAATGCTTGAATATGTGAACCATTTCAGTTGTTGTTTGAACTGTGATTTTCTTCTCCTTGATACTTAATTGTAACACAAAAACCTCACAAGTAAAATGCAAGATCAATGTGCTATGTCTTTCTTTAATGATGGGTTATGCAACATAATTTGAGATCACTTCCCCAAAATAAAATTACCAATTGCTTGGAATAAAATTTCAATCACCTCAGCAACCTTTCCTGGCATGCATTAGCTAGCCTAATAAATACCTGGTACCTTTCCCATCTTACATAAGATCTCCCTTACACTCTCTGCAGGATAGGATCACTTTCAAATTCTCCCTTCCCATATTCTGGTTTTGTCCTCTAATTGTCCTCTGCTGAAAAGTGTCTCTGCTAAAGAATAAAGAATTTAAGTAAATATGATGCCTTCAAATCAAGCTTTTTCTTTCTCATGGCTTTGTAGACTTTCGCAGCAATTCTTTCCAGTGTTATTTCAGCTGCATATCACTCTCAAAAACACAGGTGGCTGTTGAACTATTTTCTTTTTGTGAATCTTTTGCCCCATCAATCAAATAAGACAGTTCATGTAAATAATGCATGTACTCACAGATAATATAGTGCAATATTAATTTGTCTTTTGTTCCCTCTTGAAAGAACATGAACTATATTTTCCTTAATTCTATTCCAAGAAAGGCATTATATGAGCTGTCATCTCCTTGAGCTCTTTCCCCCCGGGTGTCCTTGGGCTGCAGTCTCCACAGACTACCTCTACTCAGGAGCCATTTTGGAGGTGAAGACGAAGAAATAGATGCAGAAATAGATGAGGAGAGAACCTTCAAATGGGTTATAAGAGGATATTTTTCAACTCAAGACACAAGGGAGTTACACCTCCCCAAGCCAAGGCTACTCTCAGGTTTTGTTTTGGTTTGTGTATATGTAATTCCTGTGCCTGGTGCAGGTTTGTTTGATCTATTTGTAGTATCTCCAACAGGTTAGTTAACTGACTATTGGATGACCATAAAAGATAGTCAATAAGTTCTGTGATTTTGAGGAGTTCTGCCTGGAGAATCAGAGTTTGAACAGATGGCAGAGAACCAGGTTCAACAATGTTAACTTAGAACACAAAGAACCAAGGCAGCTATGGTAAACAGACTGAGTCTGTTTCTATTTTCTGAGCATCATATGAGCTTCTTGGATATTTGTCAACACTAGGCAGAGTTAAAAGTTCCCCAGACTTGGACTTGACTGAGTTTGAATTTCTTGCTGTGTGTTCAGATAGCACTCTAAACAGGTTAAAATATCAACATACTTAAGAACAAAGAAAGAATGCAGAGCTTTTCACCAAAGCAGTATCATGAAGTAAATTTATAAATATCACAATGTTTTAAATTCCAGCATCTTATTTCAGCCACATACAGGGTATGTCATTTAGGAATAAAGATAAATTCATTTCTCGTGTTTTTAGAGATTGACAAGTTTGAGGTCAAAGAGCCAGTGGCTTCCAAGTCTGGTGAGGACTTCTCAGATCATAGATGGTGCCTCTTCACCAGGTCTACCTAAGCTGGAGAAAACAAGGCGGCTCTCCATAGGGGAATATTTCCATGAAAGTATTCCAAGAAATATTCCACATCTCAGAGAATTCAGCCTCCTAATACTGCCATGGAGGGATCAGGATTTCAACATATGGATTTTGGGGGACACAAACTTTCAGACTATTGTGATAATATTTGGTGTTTTTTTTTCTATAATATCTGGGGTTTAAAGTTCTCAATTGGTACTATCCAATTGTCCTAATCCATCTGGAAAAGAACATGTAAATACGGAACAATTAATGGACCAATGTAACTGGCATCCAGTTGGTTACCTTTCTCTCCACCAATTGCATAATTTAATGCAAGTTTCAGAGCTTTATAGCATCAACCCATATTCAACTATTTCCCATAAACCATGATGGCTAGCAGTTTGAATCTCCATTTGATGAGTACTCAGAAGGAGGCTTACATTAAGCAGCACCAGGGATTATCCTCTAAGAACATCCTCACTGGGCATGAACATTGTTCCTTTCTGATCTTCCCCTCCTCTCTACACTACCTTCCTCAACTCTCTTTATTTTATACAAACCTTTATTAGGCTCCTCTTATTTTGTATTGAAAACATCTTGGCACTCAATTAGAAAAACAAAAATGTTCTAGTAATATGGGCTTCCTTAAAGGAGTGCATCAGGGTGTGCTGGAGTGGAGATGTAGGGGAAAGAGAGTAAATAGACATTTTTTTTCTCTCCTGTAAAGACATCTTTCTTATCACACGTGCAGTTTGTATATTTTCATACCAGCTCAATCAGCTTCTCTTTAGAGCATTCTTTTCTATTGTCTTGTTTTCTCTGCTTAGTGGTCTTTTTACTGCCTCACATTCTGTTGCAGGAAGCAATTTAAAATCTTTTTTCTCTTTAACATTACAACTCACTTATGAATAGAGCTTATAACCAAAACAATTTTCGAAGAGATAGAGAACATCAGTCTCTCCGCAAGTTAAATTTCATTCCAGAAATGAAAAATCAAGTTATGGTCCCAAGCTATACCTTATCTGTTGTATTCGTCAAGGATTTCAGATGAAAGCAACAGGAATGAACTCTGGGGATTTTAACAGGAAAGGAGTTTCCTAAGAGTTAATTGTGTTAGCTCATAGAACTTGCTAGATGTTTTCAAACACTAGCTCAGGAATCCAGAAGATGCTCTGAAAGGCTAGACAGGCAGAATCAAAATGAAAACATGACTGCACAAAGTGTCTAGTGGAGACACCAAGCACTGGAGGCTGCAGCAGAGGCTGCCTTTGTTTCTGGACCCCCCTGTGAACTCTGGTACAGAAGAGAGCCTTTGCTGGTGCTCTCTTCTTGCTTTGTTGGTTCTGAACTGATGCTTACATTGATGCTAATGATTGGCTGAGCTAAATCCATGAGCTACAGCTTCTGCCCTTGCTTTCCCCATCAGTAAATGAAGAAAAAATGCACACAATCTGCAGAGAGAGCATATTTGTCTTTGGGGGCTTTTATGGTTTTCCAAACTACCAAAACCATCAAGTAAGCATCCTCCAAACACAGAGAAGAGGTTCCTCTCCCCTGGAAGAAACAAAGCAAACAACAACGATGAAAATACTGAAAGCAAACAACAACGATGAAAATACTGATCATTCCATTAAAACAATGCAGTGATATGGGAATCTGCAAGTTGGATTTGATTAAATTGAATTTAACTCATTATTGTACATTTGAAAATATATCCAAATGATGGTCAATTTTAAAAAGTTTAAAAACACAGTTTGATAAATTCTAATTCTTTTGAACACAAATTGTGGGTTTATCATCTTGTTTTAAGTCAATTTTTAATTTTTAATTCCACGTTTATAAAATATTAAAAGGTAATTATATATGTTATATATTAATATATGCATTTATGTGTATGGTATGTTTTTTATACCTATGCATAGAATGGACATATATAGTGTGTGTACAGTTTTATATATATATATATATATATACAAACACACACACACACACACACACACACACATATTTTAAGAAGAACCAGGCCTTGAACACTTGGTTTTCATAGACTCACGCCATGTTCACATTAAACACAGGCATTATACCTGCATTAACTTTGGTCTTCTCCCCTGGCAGCCTTTATGTGTTAAGACAAACCGTCAGAGTATGCTATGTAACCCCATGAGGAATGTGGCTACTCAGTTGCACTCAGGCCTGAACATCTTCATGACACCATGACCAGATAGCATTTCTACTGCATGAAACATCTGGCGCACATGCGAAGCATCATACTTGAAAACCCCCATCTGCTTGGAATGGAGCTTCAGGTCTGTAACCCCCATCTGCATGGAATGGCCCTCACACTCTCCTCTGTAGCTTCCACAGACACTGGCTTTTCCATACCTAATGTGTTATCCCTAACTGACCCACTGGAATTTCTCTTGATTTCTCTTTCGCTTCTTCACTTTGCTGGCATTTCTGCCTTGTATTATTTGAGGCTTCTTTCCCTAGGATCAGGTAACCCCTAAACCATTTCTGATTCTTGTGTCTGTTAGTTCAGGATCAAAACTGGATTGCTTCCACCATCAGTTTTGCCAAATAGTCTGGCAGAATCTGTTTGAGAAAGCCATGGGAACTTATTGAGTTGCCCAGGTGTACTGGACCGACCTTCTTTCTACGGGGAGTAATAGTAATTACTCTTTGTTGGCTCATAGTCAATTTTTTCTATAAGTATCTTTTAAAGTTTGTGTTGTTTCCTTTACATTGTAACTACCCACAGTGAAACCACTTTCTCACTCACTGATTCCCAATTCTGACCCTGTAGAGAAGAGAGATGTACTAGGGAGGTCCTAATGTACTATTTTTAAAAAAATTTTAAATTTGTTTTAATTAGTTATACATGACAGTAGAATGCATTTATGCACTTTGATATACCATATATAGATAGGATTTAATTTCTCATTTTTCTGAGTGTACATGTTATAGAATCACATTGGTCATGCAGTCACATATATACATAGAGTAATAATGTCTGTTTTGTTCTACTATCCTTTCTATCTCCACATCCCCTCCCCTCCCCTCCCTTCACTTCCCTCTACCTAATCTAAGGTAAATCTATTCTTCTCTAGTGCCCCACTCCCCTTATTAAATAAGCATATATTACATAAAACATCTGCATATTAAATAAAACATTCAGTCTTTGATTTTGGAAGATTGGCTTACTTCAGTTATCATGATATTCTCCAACTCTATCCATTTATTGGCACACACCATAATTTCATTCTTCTTTAAATCTGAGTAATATTCCATTGAATATTACTTTTCTTTATCCATTCATCTATTGAAGGACATCTAGGTTGGTTCCATAGTTTAGCTATTGTGAATTGAGCTGCTCTAAATATTGAAGTGGCTGCACAACTGTAGTATGCTGATTTTAAGTTCTTTAGGTATAAATGGAGGAGTGGGAGAGCTGGGTCAAATGGTGGTTCCAGTCCAAGTTTTCTGAGGAATCTCCATACTGCTTTCCAGAGTGTTTGTACCAATCTGCAGTTCCACCAGCAATGTATGAGTGTAGTTTTTCCCCCACATCCTTGCCAACATTTCTAGTTGCCTGTTGATTGCCATTCTGACTGGAGTGAGATGAAATCTTAGTGTAGTTTAAGGGCACAGTTGTTAAGACAAAAACATTAGATGAAGAGTCCTCTTTCTGTGAACTCATGTAAATAGTTCATCTCTGCACTTTCTCTATTAGTAAATTAGTTAATTACTCTAAATCCACACAATTATTACAATTACCTTTCAGGTAATTTATTTGGCTTTCATTTTTTCCCCTGTCTGTAAATGTGGATAAACTTTGAGGCTTTCCTCTTGTCTGTTTATATTTTCTCTTCAAAGTCTTTCTGATTCTAATTTGCTTCACAAATATTATTTATAAATGACTGTCAATCCCAAACTGTATCCCTGGTCTCATTCTTGATTTTCTCACTTAAATAAGGAAACTGGAGCCTTATTCTTCTCTGTGTACCATCCTCAGGAAACTACCAGAAGTGAACTTCTATGTGAATAGTTAATCAGGCAGGCAGGCCTTTACATATTGCAATTCAATGTTCCCCTGGGACATACAAAGTCTGATCTGCCTGTGAGATTGGAAAAAGCTGAGCTGCTCCAATTAAATAAATATCACCCCCCTCAAAAAAAATGCTTCATGTTTCTATTATTTTCCTTTCATTTTTTTTATTCTGAGAGGTTTGGCTAGAAGGAGGAAGAAACAAAATGGAAATGGGGTTAACAGGAGAGAAAGGAAGGTTTATAGGTGAGAAGAAAGAAGGATTTTTAAGAGGTCTTTTGGAATTATTATTTAATTTTGAGTTGCTTACATTGTACTACTCATTTCCTTTTCTTCCCAAGACCGCTTTTGCTTTGTTGGAGTGACATTTTGTAAAGGTCTAGGAAAACAGCCAGCTTTCACAGGCACTCAACATGGAACACAAGGGAAGCCGGTGAACCAAAGGATCAAGAAGTAACTGGTTTGGCAGGACTAAGGTTCATGGTAGAGATGAATGGGACAGGGAGGACCATGGATGTTTTTTAAAACCTGGAAGAGTCTAATTTTTCAACAGCGTGGGGTGAAGATTCAAGCCACTGTTATTGAGGTCTTATGATCAGGGTGTTAAGGTGACTCCTACATATATACTCCCAACTACTTAGTGCATATTTAAAGCATATGCTCTGCTCTTACCTCATAGTGAGTTTTCTGAAATTACAAGTCACATTTCTTAAACAATGCCCAAAGTAGATGTGTATTATCATTATTAACATTAGAGATGCTGAGATTTATTTAAAGAAGCAAGGAATTCGCCTTCCAGGGAGAATGTGGGTCATCTGAAGAGGGAGAAACAGCTCTTTATTCTTAGTACATGTACTAAAACAAGGACATCCCACTTAACCCTAACTCTGCTTTGTTTTCATGCTCTTTGTTCCACAGGTTCTATGCATTATGAGGTTACTTAAAGGTGACTACCATCAGGAATTCTGTTTGCTGTGTAGCAAAATTTTTCATAAAAATAATTGCTGGTGTAATGTCTCTTCACTTGCTTGATTGTTACTATCATAGCCTTTTTGTATGAGTGGAAAAGTACAATATACATTTGAAAAGAAAATATGTATTTTCTCTTTGCATCTTAAAAATCATATACACTTTGCTCAGCTGCATTTCCTACAGGGTTCTGGAGGTAGAATCTCATCCAGAGGACTGCTGACACAAGTCATTTTTCAAAAATGGCAGGTAAAAAGAAGATGGGAAGGAATGTTCAAATGAGCAGTGAGGAGGCAAGGGTTTCATAGAGGTCTAGCAAGGGGATCAGCTGATGTCCTGATAGTCTCCACAGTAACTCCTCTAAAATGATGGATGCAAGAGCCAGGGACGGTTCTTGTTCAATAGAAGCTGTTCCATGGGGCAGTCCGTTAATAATGACAGGTGGCAAAGAAAAGTGACTGGCTAAGGTCACAAGCTAAAGGAGATAAAATGGAATAGCTCAGAGGCAAAGAGAGACGAGGGCCACTGGAAAAAAAAAATCTCATTCTCTTGAGTCTTCCACTTTCCCGCAGAATTATAACATATAATCATAAACACTTCTGAGAGATTTCTAGCAAATGAGTCAGTAGAATATTTTAAAATTCTTGCAATCTCTCAGTGTTGTTTATCATAGATCCGTCCAACTATATTATATTTTACCAATAGAATCAAGGGTTCAAATTGATTTTTAACCATAAAATCCCATTCAAAACCTTCTAGGGAAGATATGTGCATGTACTACGAAATTCAATTTCAAACTGTGACAGAATACTTTTTTTATTTGCAAGAAGGTGGATTCAACCTTCTTCAGGTTAGGTTTAAGCTGAATGATGTTGAGCTATGGACAAAATTTCTGTTTTCCAAATGTTTTCACTAGCTTGAAGTTGGCAGAATATGCAAGTTAGAAAAATCTTTGAGGTTCTGCGATGACATGAGAAAGATGCAGCAAGATTGAGAAGACGTTGTGCAAAGAGCGGCTTTGTAGCTGGCTTAGGGAAGGAAATTTTGATTTACATATATAGGTCATGGGAAAATTTAAGTGAAATCAAGCAGTCTATAGTGTAAATGCTCCCTTTCATTTTTTCATAAAACTTTAGCAAATTTTACGTTATTTATTACAATTTACTCACTTATGGGGTGGGATAGGAAGTTGAGAGATAGAGGGACTTAAGCAGCGGCAATAGAGCCAACGGGAATGCAAAACTTGTAAAACATTTCACGTAATGCTGTGATTCTGAGCAACGAAATCATGTTGTCAGTGATGTGTTTGCTATGGATTTCAGTAACTATTTTGAAATAATGAAGAAGTATGTCTTATTTGTATTTTACATCACATACCTGTGATAATTATCTCATAATTTATGTAAAAAGATAACCTGAGATTATGCTACGAGGAAAATAACAGAAGAGAGGGTCATCTATAAACAAAGTATTAGGTTCCTGAAGAGTAATTGCATTTACTTTTGTCTAACAGGAAATACGTTACTGTGGGTCTAGATTTTAAGAAAAAAACAGGTTAGAAAGTTTATGCTCCTCAAAATATTATGGCTATTGAGATATGGTAACAAGTACAATTTATATTTGGTTAAAGACCATATGGGTATGCAATCTTCCTTCATAAAGAGAAACTATTTACATATAAGGAAATCTCAAAATACCAACTATTTATTCTAGTTGCTTTGTTTTACCGTCAACGTTGCACATATGGTAGGTATATATATTTGGGAAAGTGAGTACATTGTAAAATATACACTGTTCTATTTTGTGAAAATTTGATGATACTCTACTTATATAATTCAGTAAAATAGTTAATTGTTTTAAATATTTTATTTCTGTATTTGGATAACATATTATGGGGTTCAGAATCCAAGAATACATGAGGACTACATTTATTAAAGAGCTAACTTTTTAATACATACCAATTTTTGTTTGGTTATATTAACTTCTCAATAAATGTAATAAATCAGTGTAAAAATATCTTGATAATCAAAGCAGCTTAATTACACAGAAAAAAAAAAGGTAGAGTCAGCACACTATTGAAGAATTTGCTAATTTCTTATTGTTGAGAACCATCAGGGCTGAGAGCACTGATAGTGCTTCTCAAAGTATGGTCCCTGTTGGTTCCACAGTCTAGCTATTGTGAATTGTACATTTGACTCAATTGGGTTTTGAACTCCCATTTTTACCCCAAATACAAATTGCAGAATTACATCGGTTACACACTCACATTTTTACATAATGGCATATTAGTGACTGTTGTATTCTGCTACCATTCCTATCCCCTACTATCCCCCCTCCCCTCCCCTCCCCTCCCATCTTCCCTCTCTACCTCCTCTGCTGTTGTTCAATTCTCTCCCCCTTTTTTTCCCTCCCCCTTGCCCCTCACAACCTCTTATAATTTTGTGTATCATTGAAGGTCTCCTACCATTTCCATATGCTTTCCCTTCTCTCTCCCTTTCTCTCTCCCCATTCGTCTTTGTTTACTGTTAGTCTTTTCCTCATGCTCTTCCTTCCTGTTCTGTTCTTAGTTGCTCTCTTTATATCAAAGAAGACATTTGGCATTTATTTTTTAGGGATTGGCTAGCTTCATTTAGCATAATCTGCTCTAATGCCATCCATTTCCCTGCAAATTCTATGATTTTGTCATTTCTTAGTGCTGCATAATACTCCATTGTGTATAGATGCCACATTTTTTTTTTATCCATTCATCTATTGAAGGGCATAATGTTTTGAACAATCAATAAAAAAAAAGAAAAAGAAAAGTATGGTCCCTGGACCAGCAAATTCCATACCTGAACACTTGTTAGAAATCTGGGTATAGACACGAACTCTGTTGGTGCTGATGGCTATTGAAAGTTTAAACCTCTGGTCTAGGCTGAAGAATCCAGTCCTGCTTCTGAATGTACCCTCTGTTGTCTTGCCCTTCTCCATTCCCAGAATGACAGAGCACCCAGTAGCACAGCTGGGTCAAATGTTCCCCTCAAGAACTTAATCTAAGAGAATGGAATGCTGCACATCTGTAAATATGTGACAGATTTTGAAGCTTCTAATTCAGGTACACCCAGATACAACTACAACAGGCGTGTAAGAGCCTTTGCTTTATTAGCAGAGGTAAGGGAATAGAGAAGATACATAGAGAGATGAGAACAAAGAGACAGAGATATAATACACAGCCATTTTGTTTCTATATTTCTCATGTTCTTGGTTCTGGCCTAGTAATTTCTGGCTTCACTCTTTATCTTGAATTTCTGAGGTTGCCTCCCTGATATACTTGTTTTAACTCTATTTTATTTCCACGGAGCTTCAAATGTTTATCTCTCTTGAAACAATTCAATCTTTATAAGAAATTTGTGCATCTTAGTGATTAGTCTTTAAATAAAGGTAAAGAAGAGTGATAAACTGTTGTCTGTGGCTGTATGCATTGGAAACTAACTTGGTGCTTAGTTTATAATTTTTCTACACATTTTATTTTAAACTTTGATCTTTGAAGGAAATACCTGCACTGCAGTATTCCAGTAAGGCTTGGGAGTTTGATGTGAAGCTTCTTAAGTTATTTCAGTTATTTTTCTTCTTAAGAGGTTTTGTTACATTATTTTTTATCATATATTTTCCTTAATTGACATTTCATTGATATTAATGTATAGATAGTAACTTTGACTATGGCTGTGTTTGAATTATTATTCCAAAAAATAGTTTTTTTTATGTGTGAAGTGTTTCATCTTGTATATTTCATACTCTTAATATTCTTTGGTACCTTTTTTTTTAAAAAAATTATTTTTTAGAAGTAGTTGGACACAATACCTTTATTTTATGTATTTATTTTTATGTGGTGCTGAGGATGGAACCCAGGAGCCCTCTACCACTGAGCCACAATCCCATTCCCATCTTTGGTATCTTGATTGGAAATATTTTTCATAGAGTTAAAATGCAACCTGTACTTATGGTTGACTTACCAATAACTTCAAATGAAACATTAAAAAAAAAAACCTCTTTCCATTTTTTGAGTAATTGCTTTGAATTTAAATTTTGTAGATTTAAGAATTTATGGTCATAAAATAAAATGCTCAGATTGCACTACATTGTCTCCAATGTTCAAATCAATATGTTCAGTCATAATGAAACTAACAAAGTAACCCTTTTCTCCCACTATTAATGAAGTAGGAACTCACAGGCAGTTTTTAGGATTTAGAATTGGAAATTAGTGCTCGTCTGCTGAGAACGAGAAGGCCGGGAAGGCCTGGTGCCCGCCCGACCCAGCTTCTAGCAGGGCTGCCCCCAACATACTTCATGCACAGATCTCTTCCTTATTGAATCTTTCACTCACTTCTGTGCTGAATGATGTTCAGCAAATCGAACTAGCTTTCCTCTTTTTAGGCACAGCTGATGCTATTAGAAATGACCTTTCTTTCACAGTCAAAACTAAAGAAGAAAAGAGACAGAGGAATTCCCCAGAGCCTGGTTCATCCTTCTTGTTTTAATTGTTCTTCTCCATCCAGTGCATGCTTTTATCTGGCGAATCCAGGGCCTTTTCCTCCCAATGAATGACTCCAAGGTTAACATTTGCAATGTTACTCATACACTTGCGGGGCATGTCATGCCACCTCTGTCCTGGCTTGTGTCCACACTAGGTCATGAGTGCATCTTTGGGCTGCTTTCTCTAAACACAGCCAGCATAGCAAATCAGCCTTCCTCATTTTCCAGGCTGGTTTTCAGGAGACCTCCTTTTAGACTTTCTTATAAATTCCCCTGGTGCTTTTTTTTTAACTCTCTGCATGTCGTTTCTAATAATTTGTCATTGAAAACATTCTAAATCAGATCCAAGGTAACATAGTTACTAAGGAAATCCAAAGAAATGTAAGTCTGTGCTTACTACTCACCTATGGTCACTAATGTCAAGTCAGCCTCTCTATTGCTCTTCATTGCTGATTCCCCTCATCTGGTATACGAATTGACAATCTTAAACTTTGAATTTATTGAGTCCTTACTAAACACCAGTAAGATGGTTGACCCTTCAAATAGCCCTTTATTCTTTACAATTCTATGAAGACTGTTGAGAGAACATTTTGCAAATGAATGCTCAGAGACTCAGGGACAGTCAGCCTGAAATCACTCATCCCCAAATCCCTTGCCATCTAGTGGTTTTGACTATACAACACTGGCTCCCTGGAAGTCAACAGGTTCTGTCATGTGACTGTTGTGACAAAGATTTCACCTGGTTGAGAGCTGATTTACTGTACCCTTCCAACCACCACTACCACACCCCCAACACATGAAGACTTCAGTGTCATTTTCCAACTTTCTCCTCAAAATGTCCACTTGGATGTTAGGCAGTCCTTTGAAATCTCTGTGTGTATAAATTTTAAAATTGTTTCCAATTTCTTTCTTTTAGCAAAACCAGTTGTACTCTTCAAATAACATTAAAAAAATCCACAAAAACAAATTGTTACAAATTGCATGAGATGAAGGAGACATGAAAACTAAATGAAATGTGAATCCTGGATCAAATAAGAGATATTAGTGGAAAACTGGCAGAATCAGAATAAAGTCTACTGTTTAGTTAATAGTAATTTTTTCATAACTTGGGAAATACACCATGGTTGTGTATAGCGTTGACACTGGAGGGAAGCTGGAAGAAGGGTATAGAGGAATTCTGTACTGTCTTTGCAAATCTAAATGCAGTTCAGAATAAAAAAAAAATAATCAAAGCGTATCCCTCCACGACTATGGAGAGGAATCCAATTCTGAAATCTTAGTTCCATGATCCTAGCTAAGAGGGAGCTTGTCAGCCAAAACAGCTTTGATCAAACATGATCCGTTACTTGCAGAAGCAGAATTTTTTTTCCTTTTATGCTTAAATTTCTAGCTTGTGACAGAGCACCACTATTAAGAAGTGACTGACTGTACAATTAACATCAAAATATTGGAAGAATTTTTTAAAGCTTATATGTTGATTTCAAATAATTCAGTGTCTTCCCAAACTTTGTGGGAAAACAACAGTTCTGATTCCCTGAATTATTCATATTGCAGACATATTTTGAAAATATGCAGTCAACTATCACTTTGTTTCTCAGATTTCTTTCTAATTCAGACCCAGAATTGCAGATACACTGCTTAGGTCTGTTGATAATCTGATTCTTGCTTGATAATGTGATGCTGTCCCTCCAAAATGCAATGGCTAATATAGCCCTACTCCAAATTACAGATGTTTTCAGTGAAATAATGCCAGCTATTCCAGAAGGCAGGGTAAAACCCAAAGATTATTTTATTTAATATAGTCAAATTTCTCCTCAAATTACTGAAGCCTGATTTTCACCCCAAAATATTTTAGGAAGAGTGTATTACATACAAAAGATGTAAAAAAATCTCCTGTGACAAAAGCAACCACAACTTTAGAAGTTAAATGCTTTTGAGCTTAGGTGCTTTGTTTTAATTTTTACAATTTATTTGGAAAAGGTACAGTGCATTTGATTTTTTTTCAATGCCCCTAGAAATAATGGTATGCATGTGAAGAAAGTCAAGCACTATGTTTCAAATACATTTTGTGTTTTCATTTTTTAAATATTTGCATAAAGCCATTTTTTACTTTTAATTTCTGTAATTAGCATATCAATGTTGGCCATTCTATCTATTCATGTCAGATAATTATATCCAATGAATCCATCTTTTCTTAAGGGTAAAAATTATAAAAATGTAGTAATACCTCAATTTGGCTATTGTGATTTCCATTCAAGTCACTTGAGAACATTTTAGAATACATGATGAAATGTACAATGAGTCATCTTACTGTTTCTCCCTGGGGCAGGTGAAAGATCTGGGTGTACCCAGGAAAGGTCAGACATGCAAGGATGATTCTGGGTCAAGTGTGAGTGACAGCAGCATCATGTACAGAGTGTGTGAGAATACAGGAGACCACTGATTTGTGCCTGTTGAATGCCCTCCTACAGCAGGTGGCCAAAGGACTGATCTAGGAAAGGAACAGAATTTATGAGTTTGGGGAAGAAGCAGTGTGGTTAGAAATGTCATTCCAAGCACAAAAATCCATGTGTGCAGGCTCATGGAGGTGTGTAATAGTATAGGGAGAAGAGGAAATGGCAAGCATCCCTGTGTGTATCCTGCAGTGTAATACCCTTGAGGAGATGACAAGAAACCGTGACACTGAATATTTGGCAGAAAATCATGAAAACACAGTGTTATATACACTTTTTAGGGTATTATAACAGTTAAAAATAGTTTTTTCTCATAATTTGTGGCCCATATAAAGCTTTAAGCATAAGCGTGGTATTTATGAGGCAAACAGGAATAGACCTCATTGCTGAGGTCATTGTTGCTCTCGGTCATGTTCATTGCCACCTAGGAATAAGACTCCACAGATACATTTTAAGCCGGAAATTAAAGAGGCTGCGTTTGCAGTTTGAATAGGTATGTTTTTATTGCATTTACTCTTTGTTATTGACTTGTGATTTCTTTTTTTTTTCCCCTTTCTTTTCAACTGGACATCATAAAACTTAATCAGCCCAATTCTCACTGGAAAATGTTCTGATTGCTCTGCTGGTCTCTACCAGCCCCAGCTCTCCAAGACTGCTGTCAGCCTCTTCTTCACTAGCCCCGAGGTGTACTAAGTTTTCAGGTCACGTCGTCTCTGTCTCTGCCATCTCCATTCTCTCTCTCTTTTGCTCTCCTCTCTCTTCTATCGCTACAGTTATCTTCCAAACACAGGAGGAGGAGTGCTTTCCAGAAAGCAGTCAAGTTAAAGATGGTTGTTAGTCAGCGGTAGACACACAAAAAAAGGAATGGAGTGCCTTTCCAGAGGGCACGGCTCTGTCTGTGCAGTAAAGCCCTCATGGGAAAGTCACCAAATCCACAGCTGGATAGTGGTTCAGTGCTGGTCATTTGGATTCATTATATCTGGGGCATCAGATTACTGCTCCCACCTATTTGCTCCCACCCACAATCGAAAGCCAACCACAATGAAGTGAGATTTCTTGTTCACTCATTGGGAGGAAAAGCATCTGGTCCCCATTGACTTGTGCTTGGTCATGTGATGTGCTTCAGCAAGTGGGTATGAGCAGCCCTAACATTTGCTAAGACAAAGCACAGGCTTGAAATGTGATTGTTTCCTTTGGCTCAAGCCCTTCTCTCTCTCCTATGATGTTCTCAGCTTTGGAAACTGCAGGGCCCAGATAGTGGCTGCGTCTTTGCTCTGGTTCTTGGAATCAGAAGCCAAGAGAAACCAAGGCGAGCCAAGCAAACCTCCTGCCATCCTGTGAGCAAGAAACAGCTGTTCTTGTGAGACTCTGTGATGAGAAGGTTGTGTGCTAGTGCAACACAACAGCTCCCGTGCCCCTTCTATCACACTGGACAACCTGCTGCACCTTCCACTGATTCCAGAATATTTATTCTTTCCACAAATTTGAACTCATGTGAAAATGTGTGATGCCAAGTCTAAAGCTCCAAGTCACATGCTGAATTCAAATGACTCTTTGGAAACCACAATGGAATATTAAGTCTGAAAAATGGTTCCTGGAGCTTGAACATTCTAAGCTTCTTCCACTTTGGATTGGAATTGTCCTTCTTCCACTTTGGATTGGAATTTCCAAAGTAGAAATTTAAAAAAAATATATTGATGTTTCTTTTATGTTAGAAACTCCTCAAAAGTTAAAGTTTTATAGCCTTTTTGTTATAAACAATGACTTGAAATATCAATCTTCAGAATTCTTATTTTATAATTCTTCATGCTTAACTATTTTATTATGAAATTATATGAGAAAAGAAATACATTAAAATTTTCAGGTAAAACCATATTTTGACACCATATCTGCTTTCAGTTTATAATTATGCATATGTGTGTTAGGCCAGGGCAAAAAGAAAAAATCCTTAAAATTTGCTTGCGATTAACAAATGTAAAAAAAAAGGAAATTCATATAGTTTATTTCTCCCTATAAAAAAGATAAACATGTTCAAAGTTATGCCATACTATAAAAATATAACAATGTTTTAAATGTAAATATGAGATTACTAAATTTTATATCTGTCATCCATAATAATAAAGTTGTGATTTGTGTAAAATTGGGATAAAATTTACTTATATAACAAAATTAACCATTTTAAAGGCAAACGCTTCCATGGGTCAGGGTGATTTGATTATAACTTTATGGTTGAAATAGTTTTAAAACTTGTACATATTTATATAATGTGTAAGGTTATGCTTTATATCATTGTGATGTTTCTATATTCTGTGTAACTGGATAGTCATAAAACTAGATATAATATTCTGTATAACATTCCAGTTTATATTACATTCTAGCTTTATATTTATGTGTAAGAAAGATGATTAACCCAGAATGTCTAGGTGGAAAGATTTTCACTAATGCAAACAATAAGCCAAAGGACTCCTCCTCTAAGAAAATTACGGCTATTTTGTCACCTTGAATTCAACAAACTATGGTCTTATAATGTTATTGAAAGATACTATGCATAGTATCTTTTTACATTGCTGTGAAGCTTATGTAAACCCCATATAGATGCTATCACCTGAATCTAGAATTAATAGACTGTCTCTTCATTTTAAATATTTGTGGGTTTCAGATATGATTAGCTTCAAACTACCAATAGCAGAGCAACCTGTAGACACCCTCACCCACATTCTGTGGCCTTCCTTTGAGAGAGAGCCTGACATGCTGGAAACTGGCTATGGAATCACTCATCTGAGAACCACAGGGAGGCAATGAGCATAGTGATGAGATAAATAGAAGCCACAGCACCCAATGCACACTGCCATTGATGAGTCGAAGGGTTGCAGGGACTATGGAGTTGGTATTAAAAAGAGTTAAAAGGGACCTCATGAAAATAGAGCAGAGACCAGTAGAGTTAGGGAGGGGGTCAGGAAGGGAAAGAGCAAGGCTGGGGAATGCAGTTGATCAAATTATGCTATGTCATGTGCATGTACGAATGTCACTATGAGTCCCACTATTATGTAACTATTATGTATTTCTTAGAAAAAGAGATGGGCGGTCTAGAGAGGTTTGACATAAAGTTGGCCTTGTCCTCTATCCACAAAAACTTTAGATTGAAATTAATAAGTACAGTCATTCCTCAGTATCTGTGGGAGACCCCCTTTTCCAATGTCCCCACGGATACCATATCTTAGGATGCTCAAGTCCCTTATGTAAAACACCATGGTTGTTGCTTAGAACTTATGCAAATCCTCCATGTACTTCATAATAAATTTTAATCTTAAATATTTATTTATTTATTTTTGTAGTGCTGGGGATGGAACTCAGGGCCTTGTGCATGCTAGGCAAGTGTTCCACCATTGAGAACTTCTGCCCTTCTCACATACTTTAAATCATAGATAGATTATTTATTACATACAATGCCAAGTAAATGCTGTTTAGATAACTGTTATACTGTATGATTAGGGAATAATAATGACTAAAAAAGCTGTACAGGCTGACTACTGATACAATTTTATAAAACATATATTTTTTTTATCTGCAATTAGTTAAATCCAAGTATGTTTGTTAATCAGCTGTAACCAAAAGTTTGTTTCACTGCTGTAACCAAAAGACCTAATGAGATTAATTTTAGAGAAGAAAAAGTTTACTTGGGCCTATTTTAGTCCATAGGTGACCAAATCCATTTCTTGGAGCACCAGGTGAGGCAGAACTTCATAGCAGAATGGTATGGTGAAGGAAAGTACCCAGGGACATGGCAGTAGGCAGCAGAGAAAGGTACTCCTCTCAACCAGGACAAACTGTGTATCCCCAAGGCAAGTCCCCTAGAGACCCTCCTCCTCTAGACACAGCCAGCTTGCCTACAGTTACCACCTAGTTAATCCCTATCAGGGGATGAATGCACTGATTAGGTTAAGTCTCTAATAACTCAAACATTTCATCTCTAAACTTTCTTATATTACCTCGCACATGAGCTTTCAGGGAGACAACATAGATCGAAACCATAACCCCAAAGACGTGGATCCTGCGGACCAGGAGGAGGCCAGCTGTCTTGTCTGGCTACAAGGTCAGTTCTGTGGTAACAGGACCAGTTAGGAGGAATGCAGATGAAGCTGTGTGAAATTGTTGGCCTACCTTGTAGGGCATGATGATTAAATATTAGTGATTTCATGGAGTTCAGCTCCACTGTACTGGAAGTCCTGTGCATTTTGACTCTCCTAACTTACACAATGAGCCTCATATGGGTTATCATTTTCTTTTTCTCCCTTTTTTCTTTTTGTGGTGCTGGCAATGAACCTAGGGTCTTCAGAAGGCAAATGCTCTACCGCGGAGTTATACCCTCATTCTCCCCTTTTTAATGGCTGCTGAAATTTTCCATCCCAATACATTACCTATAATCTATAATCCAAGATGTAAACCTGATGGATGAGATTTTAGGTTCACTTTGGAGTAATTTGGTTTCTGAACCTAAGAGGTTTCATTATGCAGCTGATGAATGAGTGACTACAGTGTTTCGTAACTTTAAAAGAGTAACAGATCCAGGAGTGCCTTGGTGTGCACATCTTCAACTACAGCAGCATTTGAAATTAAAATTCCAATTTTTTCCTTTAAGAAAGATCTATCAATCGTTTTAATAAAAATAAATACAATCTAAATCTTTCCTGACATTTCTAATCTAATGAAAGGATGAGGAAATAAAATGCTCTGTTTCTTGTCATTTTCCCCCAAAAGACTTTGAAATAAACTTGTTCAGTGATGACAGCATAAAAGTGAAAAGTGTATAATGAAAACACCACTCTGACAGGTTTTCAAATACCTGTGTGGAAATGAGAAAGCATCCTGTTCCAAGGAGCAGTGTGAAGGAACCAATACCAAAATTATAAAGAAAGCCCATGAAGCAGGACATAATGCCCAACAGCTGTGTTAGAATTAGCTGACCTGCAGCCCATGTTCAACACCAAGGCACGTGCCACCAGGGGTAGGTGACAGTGAAGCCAGGGAGCCCTGTCCTTTCAGTGACTAGGACACACTTGAGAGATAGCAACTGTGTTCTGAGATTCATCCCAAAACAAGAGGAAAAAAAAAATTCCTCTTTTCTGCTAAGAGATATGGGAATATAATAATTTAGAGGATACTTTTTGAGCAATGGAGCTAGGTAAAGTACTTAACCATACTAGCAACATGATAAAATTTCCAGAATATTTTAAAGTGATGAAGAACGGACTCTTCCCAATAATTACAGTGACCGCATTTGCCAAGCACTACTATGCTCTCTATTCTGTTGTTTATGATTTGGTAACTTCTAAATTGGTGAGATTTGCATTAACCATGCCATTTAAGGGAGGGAACTTGAGAGACTTCCAGTAATTTTATTCAAGATGGACAAGGTGTTCAGTTAAAATTTTCATATTTTGACTCATATCTATCTAACCCCAAATCCATGATTTCTGCCACAGAATAAGTAAGTTTAAATAGTAATAACTCATATCTAAAACTAGTATTTGAATAGGAATGTTAATATTTGAATAGTAATAACATTAAAAACAAACAAAATTTGCAAAAAAATTCTCAATATTTTTATTTTCAAACCATTTCATTTGTCAAGTCATACAGCCATGTCCTTCCTCTGCACTTTTGAAAACATTTTCATGACTTCCTTTCAAATCAGTTAGCTGTCCAAGAGAGAATATCTAGAAATACAGCAACTGAATAAATGAAACCATCTTGTACCAACCCCAAAATGGATGGACAGTACAGAAAAAATATTGTTATTTATAAAGAATCGGTGTAAGTAAAAGTGGATTGACACATCAATGAATAAATGTAAAGATTAGATAATAGTGGGACAACTGAGATATTAATTTCAGAATCAATGATAATCAGCATATTGCACCAATGAGGAAAATAATTTTTCATAGAGTTGATATTTAAATGTGACACATCAAATTATAAAACAAAAGAAAATGGATATACATTGCTAAACACCTTTCTTGAGAGAAGGTTAAGCTTAAAACTGGGGGAAGATGACACAAATTACCAGAGGAGAGAATTTAATTAAATAAAACTGATCTAACTGAAAATAGAAAAAACAAAATTAAGATAAGCAAAATTTGTTATATAGTTAGATATTCTTAGATAGATTTTCACCATGGAATACATACCTGTCTTTATTAATTTAACATCATGCCCTAAGTAAGATAGTCTGTAGTGTGGATGAGAAAATGAAAGGATAGGACCCTTGATGTAAAGTTACTTAATGAGAATTTGATCTTTGATGAAATACTATATTGTGATGGGCTAATCCACTGACATTTGTGTTTGGTTTGCTTCAGCAACAAGGTCACAGTCAAAGTCCAAGACCTACTAATAAAACCTTTCATAGATCTTCCAAGTAGGTTTTCAGTTGTAAGTCCCTAGAGTCTTAAACCACAGTACTCTGAAAATTTATCATTTTAGAGTTTTTTTCCCCATCACCTGTTTCCATGAGTCTGTTTTTGGTTTAGAACTTGATTTTGGAAGACTTTTAGTTCAATTTTCTCATATCTCTAAAGTCATAATCTTAAGGAGGTAGAGGAGAAAATATTCTTCCTACAAATGCAAAACCACAATCAGCATCTACCTGGTTTTCACACAAAGTATCTTTTTGGAATTTGAATTGAAAGACGTCAATTTGCCTCTTTCTACTAGAGATATTTTATTGTTAATATTGTTTTGAAAGTTTTCTTTCTATGTATTGGTATTTTGTGAGGGTGTGAAATTATCTTTTATTCAGCAATCATCAGAATTTTTCCTCCTTTGTTTATAATTTTCTAACATTTTCTAATAGACTCCTTATACTATCAGACACTTACCACAGAACAGTTTTAATCTTGAAGGGATTCTACTTTAAGGGCTGACAAATCTTTATTAAGAATAAGAGTAAATTGCCCAGATAAATTTTGTGAATCAATGAAAAAAAAAAAAAAAAAAGAAGAAGCTAAGTCTCAAGAGTTCCTGGGTTTGTGATGTTTCTGAGTTCAACCATGGCAAGTCAAGTCAAAGATACATATCAACCATCATGTCTTTGGGAAACACAGAAATTCAGCATTCAAATTTGAATGGAATAAAGGGATTTTAGATGAATAGCACTTATCAATTTTTAACAACTTTTCTATGTCAACCTTGAGTTACAGTCTAATTAGAGACTATCAGGAAGGTTATCTGATATCTCTTCCTTTGATCCAACTCATGGATGGAAACACAACTTTACAAAAAATATTTTTAATTCATTTTTAGAATTTCCTACATTTCGAAATATGTCTTTGCTAATTTCTTCACCCTGATGCCAGCAATGTAACATTACTGAAATAATTTCTGTTTCCTGGAATGAGTTGAATCTTTGTAAAACCATAATCTGACCATCAGCCCTCATCTGTGCCTATGTCCCAGTGGTCACAGCAGCAATAAACATGAGAAGGTAAAGGAGAGCAATTGAGAGGCCCATCTGCCCTAGGGAAAGCACTCTCCTTACACACACACACACACACACACACACACACACACACATACACACACACACACAAACACATGGAGCTAAGAGCTGTTCAGTAACTTGTGAATAATAAACAGATGAGTGGAATTTCTCATCTCATCATGTTTTCGATTTTATTGATCAACTCATAGATCATAATCTCCCTCCTTTATCTAGCAAGATGTATATATTAACAGAGAGAAAATTGCTCCAGAGAATCTGAAAGCAATATAGGAGCTGGGTGGGAAGGGACAATAGAATCCTGAAAATTAAGTGCTATCATGTTACCTTTCAGGAAGTCCTTTGAGAGTTTAATATAAATGTCAAAATTGTTATCTGAAAAATGAAAGAAGGCATTGTATTGTAAGATACTTAATATTTTTCAATCATAATAGAACATTTATTATATTTAAAAACAATTAAAGTGCTGGGAATGTAGCTCAGTTGGTAGGGTGCTTGCCTTGACTGCACAAGGCCCTGGGTTTAATCTCCAGCACCACAAAAATTAAAAAAAAAAAAAAATTAACAAAAGCAATTAAAGAGAATTTTCTTTTCTCTTATGAAATAGTAAAAACACAAAAGTATGTCAAAATGTGTTAATAGTAATGTTAACATATATATGCACATATATATGTATATATATGTATATATATATATATATATATATATATACATATGTGTATGCTTACTTATTGATGTATTCAACTAAATTTACATAGAAAAGGACAATTTCATTTTAGTACAATGGAATAAATTCTTAGTTTCTGTACTGTTTATAATCAATAAAAGTGCTTAAACATTTTTGTAAATGACCAAAATATAGTCTAAACATACAAATTAAATTTTATCATATTTTAACCTTATATTTGTTCTACCCAGAAGTTAATTTATTCTTAATGTACAGATTTTTCATTTGATTATTAAACATCCATGTTAAATCTATTATTATAGAAAATTATATTGAATCTGTACATTACACCTAGGATTTCTTCAATCAATTTAGCAAACATTTTTTCCCATGTTCTATGTCTAAACTGAGGATAAAAATGATCAACTGTACTGACGCTTACAAAAACCCTGAGAGAAAAATTTTAGATGCCTTATTAGAACTCAATCTGCTTCCAGCTGCACAGGATGTGTTCTATTAGGATTCCCAGTTTATAGTTCAAGAAACTGACACTGAAGAGGCTAAGTAGTTTCCTAAAGCCATCTACTTTTTTAATGTAATTTTTATATAACTTTATTTTACTTATTTATTTTTATGTGATGCTGAGGATCGAACCTAGGGCCTCACATGTGCTAGGTGAGCGCTCTACCACTGAGCTACAATCCTAGCACCAAGCCATCTACTTTTTAAGCCTTGGAGTCAAATTTCTGTCCCATTTCATTGAATTTCAGTGTAAACAGACCTAAGCACATTGCTGTCCAGCAAACTTCTGACAAAGATTGCTCTCTTATTTCAGGCTGTTCATATATTTATTTATAGTCTCAAATTTTGAAGAGGCCATGAGATTCTTCTTATAGATTGATTTTAGAGTTTGATTGCTTGAAACTATATTACTAGTCTTATTATATATACAAAGAAAATTATGGGCTGTGATTCTATTCTGTATATCAACCACATTTCACAATTTCCTCTAAGATTGGGTAAAAGATTTGCAGAAGGCCATCTTTCCACAAAATGACACATTAATATCTCGGGCATCTTCATGAAATGAGCTATTGTTTTTCCAGAACTGTCTTTTAGGTTAGCACAGTGAAGAGTTCAGCCTGTTTTCAAGATAATTTGGTGACAAAAGGAAAGAAAATCTGACTATTGAGCAAACAGCCAACCTCACCCATGAGGACTTTTTCCTGAACACAGTAATTACAGTTGTCTGGGTAAAGAGATCTTATTTTTAAAGTGATGGCCCAAATAGAATAATTTAGTCCTATCATCATGAATTACTATTTCTGCCAGGGAGCAAGTTTGCCCGAAACCTTTGTTTTGAAGACACACCTCATTTTAGTGGACTGAAGAGACCTCAAAGGTTTTGAATTCTAGATGTATATTTACATGCTTTGTCTCTGAACATTCTTTTTGTACTCATGACATACAATTAGAAAACAGTTTTAAAACCCCCAGTTTTACAGACCTCTGACTTTATGTGGTTTTAAATAAATGCATTTGGTTGAAATCTTGGTATTTCCTAGTTTCAGTTCTCTCATCCGTAATTAAAGAAAAACAGTACCTTCTTTGTCTAAATCCTAAGATTATTGTAAAATGAATTAATATACATATTAAATACATATGTTTAATATACATAAGTAAAGCCATTATTAATGAATTATTGGTTATGATTAATATTTCTCATTAGAAGAATTTTCTCTCAAAAATGAATTAATAATCGCTTTTCAAGGTATTATTTTTTTTTCTGTATTGTACCTATCTTTTATTCTTTTATAAATGACTTATGGTCTACTCTCTTTCTTCAAAGGTTTAATGTAGCTTACAATGTTAAAGGTATACAAAAGAAAAGAAACTCAGAAAATAATATATAGATCAAATTCTACCATGGTTAAAATACAGGTAGATGTACTCTTATTCACTCAGTTATCCTGATAAATTAATTTATGTAGCTGGGAAATAAATTTAAGTTGAGGTTTTCTGAATGCCAAGGAACAGTATAAAACCCAATAGTTAATACAGTTTCTATTGTTAAAAAAGAAATATAAATTCCCAGGAGGTATAGAGAGTAAGGGCTCAGTAATCATTGATTTATAAATAGACAAGTGAATGGATAATTAACCTGGAAAGCTATTCCACCCCAACTCAAGCCTCTCACCATTATGTCAGGCATGACAAATCCTGTAAATCTTTGCATAGATGCCATTGGATCACATGATAATTCATGAACTGCTCACCAATTTTGGTCATGAGGTTTAAGTCAGCTCTATCAGTATGCATTTCAAAGTTAGGCATCTGACCTGAACTCTTGTCCACACAGAAGAAAACACAACTTGAAGGTGGGCTGGAAGGAAGCTGAGTGTTTGAAGAAGGCTGCTTCAAGCATACACATTTGGGTACTTCACAGGGCTCTTCATACACCGCCATATTTCACTTGATAAAACTCTGCCTCAGAGTTGACTGTCATTTTTAGATGGTCACCTGTTCTGTGACATTATGGGCATTTTAATCATTTTATATTTTGTGGTGTAATTGAAAATTTTAGTTTTGACTTATGAAATGTCCAATATCCGCAATAAAGAGAGGGAGGGAGGGAGGGAGGGAGAGAATTTCAAATTGAAAATAGGTCACCGAGGAGCATTATTAACATTGATGCACAAAGTTGGTGCTGCAGGAAAACATCAAGGGGAAAAATGACATTGGAACTAGAAATAGAACGCAGAATAGAAAACACCTGTACTCCAGCATTATTAGTTTATATTTAGTCACTGTTGCTCTTTTCATAATTCTGTGATTTTATGTCTCAACTGTCCCAGACACACGTTCACCTTAAATCCAGGACTTTTTCCGGGAGGTACCATTGGTTGGCTTCCGGATCACACTGTCACTCTTCTTCCTTGTACTCAATTTGCATTGCTTCTCCTGCAGGTCTGGCCCAGGCTTTCTTTGTTACTCACTAATGGAGGATAATAACTGCTTATTTTCAATCAGCTAATAACCTTCCTGGAATCATAGAAGTTTTTAAAAATACTTATCCATGGTTTTGTCTCCTATTATTTTTTCTCTCATTCCCTACTTTCCAACCTTTTGACATTTTTGCTGTTCTCATTCCACCCTCAAGGTTTTCACACCATGCCTCAGTCTTTGATGCCAAAATAGAATGAGAATTTTAATGGTTATAAAACAATCTGTAATGATGTAATCACATTCTTACTCATGAAGATGTTCTATAAACCCACTTAGATACCACATTTTGAACAACCATGCTTCATTACCGATTCCTCTTTTCTGAAGATGATGAGCTAAATTCTTGGTTCTTAACTGATTTCTGAAAACATCTATATCAGAAAACATCTGCTTAATATATTACAAGAGTGACATCCTTGCAACACTATTTAGGATCTTTGTTGGAAAAGGTAGTGGAGTTAAATTTCGTGTTTCTTTCCTTTTGTGCATCAACATAAGAATTAAAAACAATCATACACATAATTTTGCTTTGGGGGCAAAGATATTTGGATTTGAAACTGATAGAGTGATATTCTTTTGGAAAGCAACCATTTTTCTCTAAGTATCAAATATCTCAAGGTATATTTGTTCCTCAGAAATGTTAATGGACTTTCATAATCAAATAAGTCTGGAAAATTCTGGGTTTAAGAAAGTTAGACTGGTAAACACAGGTTATCACAGAGCTATAAATAGGCTAACATGTTTGAGAGTCACAAAAGGGCTTTAGGTAGCCCTAACATGGGTATTTCTTAAATGCATCTTACCTCAGAAATTCATGGCCCTGATTATGTGCTTTAGACAATGCTACTCCAGATACTTGTTAACATGGGCCAAGAGAGATTACTCACTGTTATCTCTTTTACAGTATTTCATATATAAATATCATATTACTTATGAATTGCTCTAATACACTCAAGGTGCACGGTATGTCAGCATTATTTTTTTTTCCTAAATCATATTATGATGCAAAATACCCATGCACTGAAATTAGCCAAAATTTCAATACTTGTCATTTCTTAGGCCTCTTTTTGCCCCATTACGTGTAAAGCTGGACAGGCCTGATCAGTTCCTCCTGCTGAGGTGCTATTTGCTCTAAGTAGTGGCTCCTTTGGCAGCATCCCTCCCTGCATCAACACTGCCTGCAGGGATGGTTGCTAGGGTTCCAGATTCAAAGTGTCAGAGATGGTCAGAGCGCCTCCCCACGCAGGGCGAGCCTCTTGCTCAGCAATGTGTATGTTTACCCTTTTGGAAAACACTGGTTCTTATAGCCCTAGTCCAAGAGCATCAAATGGCCTTTCTTCATTTTGCCTTGCATCTCTCCCTTCTTTTATTCAAAATATAGTAGCCTTAGTACTTTCCCTTTGGACAATTCACCTAATTGTCTAAAACACAGAAACAAATTCCCTCATATTCTGTCTTGACTCTGTCTAAAACATGAAAGATCTGTTAACTTTTTACAGAAGTGAGGTAAAAAAAAAAAGAACTCTTTTCTCTGAGGTGAAAACACACACACACACACACACAAATCACAGAATAAAGTATGCAAGAGACCAATTAGTTAATTATTAAATGTTCAATCATGTTATCTTGATATGTAATATGGTGTTCAGATACTATGGTATCATTTCCACTTGCCCAGAGAAGAAAATATTTGATTAGTTTGATGAATTTTCTGCTCTCACTGGCTAAATAAAAGACAGATATAAACCCTACATTGATGATCCTATAAAAGGAAAATGTGAACATCTACATCAAACATCTATTTCTCATGTTTTTATGAGTATGCAATGTCCATATGTTGTCATATGGACATCTATTTGTTTTACAAAAAGAAAGAAAACAGATATTAAAAAGTGACTAAATATGTAGCATTCCTACTGAAGGCTTATAGAACAAAGACTTACTTCCCCTTATTAATTCATGTAGGACATTTTTCTCCGCAAATGAGAACTTTATTTACAAGTTTATATGTTTTTAAACATGTAGGCAGAATAGTGCATATAAATGCTGTTCTCACTCATATTTTAAACTGTTAATATAACATGAATGAATATTGCATTATCCAGTGCATTAACCCATAGGTGATAAAAATAAAAGTCTCAAGTTAAAAAAAAAAAAAGTAAGTTTCAACACAGAAACTATTCTGATGATTTTGGCTGTTAGGCTTACACCAGATGGCACTATTATTTTTTGAGTTATCATTGAGAAGTGACATAGTGCATGGTCTGAATTTCAAGCTTACGCAAATATAGAATACCCGGAATAGTGACATTTTACAAACACACCCAAACACTCATACACAAATTTTCACATGACATGTGGATCAGAAAAAGTTGATGGATAATTAATAAAGTCAAAAACTGGGTACGCAAACATCCATATGCTAAAGCCTTTGCTGATTCAGGTTTTACAAGGTAAAAAAAAAAAAAAAAAAAAAAAAAAGCAAGATGGGGGAAAGAATTTTCTGTGCTTTCAGCAGAACCATGACTCTGCCTGCTCCTCAGTAGAAAATCTCTTTGTACTGTATTCCTGGCTTCTGACTGGCTGAGGCTTTCCCAGGTGACTCTGTCTGCAAGCCTGGAGACACCACATGTGGAAAGTGCAAGACAGATAAAGACCCCGGAGCAGCAGTAAGTATTAGAATAGAGGTAAATACCCTGGAACCCTGTGTCCCAGAGGAGACAACTTTGACTATTCCCTGTTTTCTATCAGGATAAAGGCACAGATCCTTAGACTCCAAATTGGCTTAATGGTGCTATATTTATTATTTCCATCTCACATCTCCACTCCCCTGCCAAATAAAGTTCCTCCCCTGGAGTTCTTGTCTCAAGGATTGCCAAATGAAGCCTGGTCTCTAAATGAATGCCAACGGTGAGATCAGTGAGAGATTTGGGTGCGACATCTACTTTTCAGGGACCTAAACAGAGAGCAAAGACCAGGTTTGGGAAAATTCCTCACCCTCCCACAATATGCAATTCTGAGATTCCCAAATAAAGAAGAAGAAGATGGAGGAGGAGGGGGAGAAAGAGGAGAAAGAGAAAGAGAAGGGAAAGAATAAAGCAAGGAATGAAGAATAAATGAAGTTACCTTGCTTCTCTACTGCTTTTTTTTTTTCTTATTTCTTTTGTAGGTTTGATCCCTGACCTCTTAGGACATATTTTCCGTCTCTGTATAGTCATTTCAATGTGCTTCCAAAAAAATCACATGTCTACTTTTTTCTTCTCTCCTTCCCATTTATACTTTTCCAGCCCTACAAACAGACTATATGGAAAGAGGTGCTTTTCCATATGTTTGCAAAGGCTTATTGTCTACAGATCCAACTCTCCTAGAAATAAATACAATTCTTTACCAGCGTGATGTTTTCACAGACATGCTAAAGAGGAAAGCAAAAGGAAGGACAACTGACCCCTTGCCAAGTCAGAGGATAAAATGCTCAGTTTCTCAAGGAAAACTCTAGGGTAGACAGCAGTGCTACCTGGTGAAGATCCCAGTGTAGGTACATGGTTGATGTGTCAGAGCATCCTGCGAAAACTGAGGTGTGAGTTTTCAAGTTTTTTTTTTTTTTTTTTTTTATATTTCATTACATTTACCATGTATAATATGAAAGGCTTCTATTTCTCAACTAGTGGCTTGATGCTTTAGCATGTTTTGGAGTAGCATCTGGCTTGCTGTTAGCTTTGAAAAGCATTGGTCTATTCATAATGTAACACATTTGTTTAGGAGGTATAATATAGTCAGATTATTGACAATTGTTACATTCTGAGAATTAAAAACCTAAGATACACCCACTAGGAAAGAGTCAAATCTATATAAAAGTTTTCCTTTCCTGAACTCTATTCTCAGATAAATTAAAAACCCCTCTTCTTGGACACATTTGGTAATTTGAACACACTACTGTTCTGTTTACAGCATTTTATTTCAGATTATTTTTTCTGGAAATGGTTGCAGAATGAGTCAGGGTTATATACTCTAATATATAGATTAGGTTTAATAACATTACAACCCTCAATTTGATTACATTTTAATTATTATATAATAGCATAAGAATGGATAAACTATCTGGGCTCTTGTCTATCTGCCCCTACTAGACTCTAAGGACCAAGTCAGCAAAAGCAATGATATCTGTTTTCTCTGAGATTCCAAGTGTCCTTATGGTGCCAAACACATTGCAATTACAGAATAAATAAGTTTTGGAATGTATGAATTAATAAATACATAGAGTCATTAATAAGAGAGAATAGTTTTCAAACAAGTTTATGCCTTGATTTTATAGTACTTATATAAATAATGCAGAATGCACTTGATGGCATGAGCCATATTCATCAACAGAAGTCTAGAAACAACACATTCTTATGAGCTGATGTTGAAGATACATATTTGACTCAGAGAAAGAAATGATTCTGGCCCAAAGACTCAAGAATCTTCCAGGAGTTGTCCCTTCAGGTAGTTGGACAACATATTTAAAATTATACACATTTCTCAGTTTCTGATACATCAAGTAATCTACAGTTCTTAATTTATTTTTCTATAGTATTTCCTGGTTTTTCCATGGGAAAAAAATCTACAAGTCATGCCAAAGAATAGATTGTTAAATGCAATTTTATGTATGAATTTAAAAACAAAATTAAAAATATATACATAGATAGGCTGAGGGAATTTTTATTTAAAATTGATATTTTGTCTTTTTTAAGATATATACTTACTTTTGAATCCAATTCCTGTGAGTCTTTTCATGAGGAAAATCAACTTCCTTAATCAATTATATAAATTTTGGTAGCTTAAGTCCAGACTCAAGAGCTGTAGAGAGTCTGTCTCTGGAACCCCCTTGGAGAGAGGATCAGCCAGATTCTTTTATATTCTCTGGGACCTTAGTTTGGGTGTACAAACCACAACAGAAGGACAACTATTTTATTTTAAGGCTATGGAACAAAAGTGGGAATTAGAAAATAACTGTGTTCTCATGGTTTGTTCTGGCTTTAAACTAGCCCTCTTACTGCATTAGTACTCAGGCATCTTGCAGTACAATTATTTAAAATGCCAAGCTGAATAGCAGTCACTCCATGGGCAGTCCCTCTCCAGGAAGTTCCTCCAGCACAGTCAAAACATCTTCACTCTCCTAACTCTCACCCTGCCCACCTTATCTCAGTTTTAAACTGAGAAAAGTGCATGATGCAAAGATGGTACACGCATCCCAGATGAACCCCCTCAGAGCACTTATAGCCTGGTCAGCATCTTCTCCAGTGGAAGAGCTCTGCTCAAAAGGAAACTAGTTGTGAATAAAATCCATCCGCTTCAGTCTGGAGGAGTCGAACAGGATACAAAGAATCATTGACCTATTGATTGGTCAGTAGACAAAAGAACAGTCTCTGCTGGTTATACTTAGTTTTTCTTCCTGACTGCATTCATATGTCTGTACCTTGCCTTCTCTCAAAGCCAGCAGATGTGTGAACAACCAAATACTGTAAGTAGATTTTCAAAGCTGAAAAGCATTCACCAGAGGATGAAGTGACTGGTTGCTAAATACGGGATTGGTGGATGCTGAGCTCGAGTGGAACCAGTGGCAGCAGGAAGAGAGCCCTGGTTCATTCCTGGTCTCACCAAGAAGATTTGGTGGAGGGTACTACTTTAGCTTTATCTAGTTTCTGAACCAAAATTTAGATACACCCAATTTTTGTGTTTCCATCAAGACTTGTTAGAGAGACAGAGGTCCAGTTTCCTTAATCCATGGGTATCTCCATTGCCTGAGATAACTCAGATGAATCTCTATCTCTTGCAATCATAAGAGCTTAAAGAACCCACTAATAGTTGCTAATTATTATATACACATACTGTTCCAGATATCTTCTAGGATATTTAAGATATATCAAATATGTTTTTATTAATATTTTAAAATATTCAATCTTCACCACTGCATAGCTATATGGGAATTGCTTTATGTGACTTGTGCATATGTATATAGATAATAATATGGGAGTCAGCATTCAAAGCCATGGCTACACTATTCCAAAGACAAACTCTATTCAGCAGTTAGAGACAATTATTACAATTATTTTTTTTTCATTTTCATTTACTTGAATTCTTCCTTCTTCATCTATTCCAAGGAAGGAAAATTTAAAACACGTTTCCTATCTATAAACTGTAACCTAATTTAATACACTGATTAACATGGAGAAATGTGATGGGGTATTTCCTAGAAGTGTGTAAGATAGGATCAGAAAATTTCTAGACAGGTGCCAGATTACTCTTCAGTCAAAAATGTGTTTGCCCTTGAGATTGATCAAGGGTAACATTAATGGCTCCCTGCTCCTGCCAGGCATACTCTGAAGTACAGCGAACCTTATGACACTTCCTCATTACAACAAAATTTCTAATGCCAGAAAAATTTGTACTCTTCCCTGCATTAGTTTTAGGAACTAGAGTATCCCTAGGTTCAATCCTTTGGTTTGAAGTACCTTCCAGTTGCAATATACTAAGTCTAATCTAAATTTTTATTATGTCAAAATTCAACAGTATTACTTCTTAAAATTTGAGAAAGACTCATTTAATCTTTTGTTTTCAATGAAGGTCTTCTTTTGGAAAAATGCCTTTTATCCTTTTTTTATTTTTCCATTTCATAAATGTTTATTTTTCTTTTTATTTATGTTTGTGGAATTCCTGAGAGATGCCATGTGCTTGCTGATTTAGTAAAGCATAACAAAAATATTCATATTTAACCTTTACCTGCTGAATTAGGTTGAACTTTATTTACCTTTTGAAAGGAATAAAAGGTGGGCAGTAATGATTTTGAAAAGAAAAAAAGTATTCAAGAGTAGGAACTGCAACCAAACTAATTTAAATTTTGATTGTATGTGTCTCATTTTTAAATTTTCAAAGTGAGATTTTTTCCTACATTAAAAATGAAAATCTTTATGAGTTAAAAAGTGAATTCTTAATATGGAAGTTTAATATCAAAAGATGAACACCAGATGTAGTAGTAGCAGTGCTGGGAGGTGGAGCTTCCACAGCTGTGACTGTATAAAAGTAAAAGGTTTTATGTCACTGCATATTCTTCCTCTAGGGACAGCTCACTGCATTCTATCAGGTCACCACATGCAGCTCTGGCTGTAACCCTGCTTCTCCAGGTCTCTCTACCAGGCAGGGTTTAGCCTGGGATGCTGTCACTCAAACCACTACCTGGAGCAGGAGGGCTGCCACGGCAAAGCTTTGGGAGCCAGGTCATGAATTTGCTACCCCAGTACCAGTGACTGTCCTCTACAGTAGTTATTGATCTTAAAAATCAGGCCCTCGAGGAAGATTTTCTTTGAAAAAAAAGTTATGGCTTAAGACAAACAAGCAAATTTGTGTACCAATGGATAGAGATCCTTAGACTTTTTTTTTAACATTCTTATAAGCCAAAATTATTTTTTTTCAGATTTTGTCACCTGTCTTTTTATTGAGATGAGGGTAAAAATGTGGTAACGTGACTATTCACTGAATTAATCCTATTCAGTACTTCCATTATTGAGTGCTAGCCTTCTGTTTTTCCTTAAGAAAGTCTACTATGAGGAGACAGGCTGAGAGATATAAATTTTTATGAATATTAATCTTTTTAAAATTGTGTAAAATGGTTCAGTGACCTAATAGATAGTTTTATTATACTGATGCATGTGTGATCCTAAAGATAATTATATAAGATTAAAATCCTCTTCTCAACCAATCAGAAAGGAGATCAAATTCATTTTACAATCCACAATAAACTTTGTGGATGAGAAATTGTGCTATTAATCTCAAGTCCAATGACAGAAATAAAATATTGTGAATAAAATTTTTCCTTGTGCTTCATAAGCAAAAAAAATATTGTCTCTATTTACAAGAATCATTAAAATGCTGTATTCATTATTTATAGAATAGAGCCATAGGAAAATGATGAAACAATAAGGAAATTGCATAAGAGATGAAGTGTGAATCACATCTGTCTACGACAGGAATTAATGTTGGTAATATTTCCATAAGAGAAAAATGCTATAGTACTCACACTGAATAGATCTGGAATTTCAGCAAAGATTACCTGTGTAAGACTAATGCATGAAAAACCTATTTGTAGAAATGAAAAATCAAGTGAAAATGTAATATCACCCAGCATTTACATTTGCTTTTATCAAGACTGTTTTCTAAGTCCTTTTCATATACTAATATAGGTAACCTTTATTATAACTCTGGTTTTCTACTATTATTGTCCACATACAACAGGTAAGATGACTGGAAACCAATGAGTTTAAAGAATATGTCTAAGTTAGTCACCTAGAAAAGTTAGATTGTTTGGGGTTTTATTTAAGCCATTTATGTTACTAAATTGTTCCATTTGCTATTATCATTTAATTCTCTCTCTCTCTCTCTCTCTCATCTGTATCAGACACTTATCTCCAGTTATCTCCTGGTGGTTTGGGTCCCCACCCCCCTACCCCACCCCAGGTAGAGCCCTGTGTTGTTAGCTTTTCATTTCTGTGACCAAAAAACCTGACAAGGACAACTTAGGGGAGGAAAGCTTTGTTTTCAGTTCATGATTAAAGAGGTTTAGCCCATGGTTGGCTGAGCCCATTGCTCTGGACTCAAGTTGAGGCTGAACACCTTGGCAGAAGGGCATGGTGGAGAAGCCCTGCTCCACTCATGGCAGCCAGGAAGGAGAGAGAGAGAGAGAGAGAGAGAGAGAGAGAGAGAGAGAGAGAAAGAAAAGAGGAAGAAGAAAAGGAGGAGGAGGGAGGAGGAGGAGGAGGAGGAGGAGGGAGGAGGGGGGAGGGGCATAGGGAAGTTGAACCCTTTCAGGACTTCCCCTGGGTGACTCACCTCTTGCAGCCATGCCCCACCTGCCTAGAGTTATCGTCCCATCAGTCTATCCAGTTAGGCTACAGCACACATAATCTAGTATTTCATCTCAGAACCTTCCTACATTAACATAGAAGACTGGGGACACTTCATATCCAAACGATAACAATATCCACACTTTGTACGTCTCTAAAGGAATCCTGTAGACTTCCAACACTTTCCACCCAGACAAACATTGATATAGACAAGCAGTTCCCTTCTGGAGCAAAGACAGAGCATGTGAATTGTGGGAAATGTAAAATAATAATGATAAATAAAGTCAATTTTCTCTTTACTGTCACCCGGGATGACAGTTCTGAACTATGTCAGTGTTACAATCCACATCTCCCCTGAGGATGGATGCTCTCACAGCCAACCTCCCCTTCAGCTGCAGCAACTCTAACCTGCAATTTATGCCAAGCCTTCTCCAGTATTGCTGATTTCTTCAGCAGTTGTGCCATGTCATCAGCCCAAAACTCAGAGCTGTCATAGTTGCCTCTGCCCTCTTTATCATCCCTGAGTAGTCAACAATCACAAACTTTCACCTGTTTGATCCTTTCTGTGTTTCTGGGGCCTGCTCTCTGCCTTCCACTGGTTATTTTTATTAATACTTGATTTAGGAACTCATCAACATATTTTTTAAATAATTTAGACCCGATTTCCTCATTACTTAAAAATTCTCATGAATTGAATTTTCTGTATTAGAAAAGAAGAAGAAAAAAATACAAATTACTTACAGTATCAATAAGAGTCAGCCAAGGTAATGCTTTTGTCTATCTTCCTGTAATTTTTCTTTTCCCCATTTTTTTTCTCCCTTTCCCAGCCCATCTCTCTCCAAAAAGGATATTTTATAAAATTGGACTCAGACTTCAGATCTGGTTTGGTTGGCTGCCTTTTTCATCCATTTAGGTTTAAATAACTAGCAAAAGAATTCAATGAAAATGACTATATTTTGTTTCAAAAGTAGCATTTCCTAAAATAATGCCATGAATGTGTGCTCATTATAGAAAAGTGAGGAAAATGAAAAATGAAAAAGCAATTCAGAATCCCCCAACTATTTCACTGTACTGCAGCCAAAACTTCCTGTCACCGTTTCTCATCAAGATTACTACAAATTATGTCCTCATTTGCATCCCTGTCTCAGTCAATGTTGCTATCCCCTCTCAACCTGCCATCCACAGCGTTTCCAGGGTGACGTTTCCAGTTCACCAATGTGATGGGGTCTCCCTCCTGCACTGCTGTCCTCAACTCTCTGACTTGCGGGCTGTCGGGATTTACTATGATGCCAAGCTTTCTCAAGTAGTGCTCCTTCCCTTAATTTGCTTCAGTCCTCAACCCAGTGGGAGTGGAAGGAGGCCTTGTGTTGGGTGAGGTTAGGAACCTCAGTAGGTCTGAGGCAGATTCACAAGCTAAGATTGGCTCTCCACAGCATGAGAGTACATGACCTAGACATTTCCTGTTTTAAGACTGGTTCTGGGAAATGAGGTCAGAGCAAAACCTCTTTATAACCCAGTCCCACCCTTTTTAGCCAATCTCAATTTTATCCAAAACTCAGGTACCAAGGATGGGACTGTGCTTTTAAGTACTGAGGTGCCAAGAACTCTGAATTTATGATGGTAGCAAATGTCTTAGTAGGGTCTCAACCTGGAGCAGACTTTATAAGATTGTTTAAAACATGCCAGTTTTGTACCACAGGCATATATAATCCCAGCTACTTGGGAGACAGAGGCCAGCCTGGGCAATTTAGGAAGACCCAGTCTCAAAAGAAAATAAAAAGAGTTGAGAATAGAGCTCAGAGGTAGAAAGTGTCTGGGCTCCACCTGCCAGTACCCCCCTCACACACACACACATACTAACAGTGACCTCCAGATTAAGTGACTGAATGAGGAGATAGAGTGTCACTTCAGAGGAGCCAGTTTGCTGCTGTAGTTCTCATCACACGTGGGGAGGACAAGAGACAGGACAGGACAATACCAGGTCAGGAAACATGCATTCCACTAGGTCAAAGCCTGAATGTGTGTGGGCACTGACAATGCCCTAATTTCCCAGTCGATTAGTAGACCTGCAGGAGGAAGCTTCTGAGCTGGTCATAGATAGATACTCAAATTTAGTTTCCAAGCTGAATGCTGAGTCTTCATCTCAGTATCTGTTTTCGAGAATTTCCATTGATACTTGGTTTATAAACAGCAATCAAGTTGACAGTCCCGTGCAGTGTAGACCTTTAACAAGATTTTTTTTTCAATTTAAAGAGTCTATGTAAGTAAAATAATTGTACTTGAGTTTAAAAAATTCCTCTCGGGTGCTATATGTTTTCCAGCATCTTTCTCTATATACCTGGCAAATGAAAGCAGATTTATTTTTATTTGCCATTATTTGATGTACTTTCTGTTTTCAAAAACTACTACTCATGGGTGTTTGGACTTGTATTTTTATCTAAGTCTCTTTGGTTTATTTCATTGTTCTTCATTTTGTTTAAAAGCATGATGTAAACTTTAAACAGTATTGCTAGATATCTGAAGTAATTTTTAGCTTTCAAAGTGCCTTTTTAAAGCCATTTATTTTTTCTCCCTCAAAAAGTGTTCTTATACTTTTAGATTCTTTTTTCTACATCTACTAATGAAAAAAAATCAGTAATAGGATTCCTTATTTTTTCTTTTCTAACCAGAAATTGATTGATCAATCACTAATAAAAAGTATCATCATGACAAGGGAACATTTAGATTATTTTACATAATCCTACCAACTTAAAGCCCACTTGGTGAATTATTTTATATCTGAGATGAGAACTCTCTATGGATATCAAAATGAAATATGCAGAAATTATCCATTTTTTTTCCTTTGGCACTGAGAATTGAATCCAGAGGCACTTAATAATTGAGCCATAGAGAAACATCTCTAACCCTCTTTTATATTTTATTTAAAGTTAGGGTCTTGCTGAGTTTCAGAGGCTGACCTAGAACTCATGATTTTAGTGTCTCAATCTCCTGAGCTTCTGGGATTACAGGTGTGTACCACCACACCTGGAAAATTATCCAATTGTTATTAAAGAAAAAATAAAACTGTTCCTTGAGATCCAACTAGTTACTTTTTACAAGGTAAGAAAAATTAGGGTTTGGATGAACATGTGATATCTTTATTGTGTTAAATAAAAGTAATAGTATAACATCTTGTAAGAATAACCAGAAGCACATGCCACAGTTCATTTCCAGACCAGCATATGGTCCCTCTTTATTCTTCTGTCATATAACAGGTAGAGATAGAGGACGTTTTCTGGAAGTGTGATCTTATGGTATGGATATGAGGTTTCCTCTGAAAAGCTTGTGTGTTAGAAAATGAAGGAGTGTTCAGGGTGAAATGAATAGATTATGAGAACTGCAAGCACTTCAGTGGATTAATCCATTTGATGGATTAATAATTTAGAGGGATCACTGGGTGGTGACTTGGGCAAATGTGGCATGGCTGGAGGACATAGGCCACAGGGGTCTGCCCTTGGGGATTGTGCTTCATCCCTCCTTCTCACCAGTGCGCTCTCTGTGTCCCTGGGTACCATGAGCTGAGTAGCTCTCCTCCACCACATCTTCCCACCATGATGCTCTCCTTCACCTCAGGCCCAGAGCAATGGAGCCAGTTGACCAGGGACTGAAACCTCTGAAACTGTGAGTCATACTGAACTTTTCCTCCCCTAAGTTTTTCTTGTCAGGTACTGGTCACAGCGACAAAAGTCTGACTAACACATCTGACCTTGGCATAATCATGACAGTGAGTGTACTTAACGGCTTCTTTACTCATGTGAGAGCTCTGATTGGAAATATCCTTTAAAAAAGTGAGGACCCCAAATAAAGTCATGCATACAATTCTACCAGCCCCTAAAGAGATATTCAAAAGAACAATTTGTGCCAAAGTATATTATGTTCTGGCTACCGATACTGATGGAAGGAAAATGGTTTTTAAATGTTTAACAGATGTTCACAGGGTTTACCATTATCATTACCCACAAGCCATTCTACATTATGTAAATCAGTCTTTGAATGTAAGACATATATACATGTTACATTTTGCATTATTTCTATTTGGTAATAAACTCCAAAGTCTAAGAGCTAGGTTTGTCCTTTTTACTCATAAGGATTCTTTATTATGACTGCTATTTTACTTACTTTCTTTACCCATCTTTATTTGATACATTATAAGAACCGAAATAAGAGTGGGGATGCACAAGCACATTTTTATCTCATTTTGATTGCCAACGTTTCATCCCTCTGCATTCCACCTAGGCTTATAGTAAACATTATTCGTGGAGGTTCAGTGAGAAAACCAGACTTCTCCTTCTCACTTGTCCATCAGACTAGACACAAAAGTGCTACTGCCTCATCCCTATCTCAGGTCTCATCTAAGTTAGTGATTAGGGCTTGACATTCCTGCTACCCCTTGAAATGTTTCATCAAGGACCTTTTTTGTCATCTTGAGCTACAAAATCTGTCCCAGGAAGAACTGTCACGGCAATTCTACTCACTTCCCGCAGTTAGATGCTGATACATGTGAGCAAGGTTGTCATTAGCATGTTTTGTATCTCTCTGGTCTGGACACTGTGGCATGGAATAGAGGACTCTCCACGGACTGGCTGGTTCCAACTCTTGCCCCTGTTCCCAGTTATGTGACAAGAGCAAAGTGCCTACATTATTTATGCTTCAGGGTGTTCATCACAGCCTAGAGGTCACAGGTGAGTGTGTGTGTTCATGTTTTCACTAAGTGAGTGTGTATAAAGCATTAATGCTGGTGGCTGGAAAGTTGTGAGCACCAGACAACATTATATGTAGTTCCAATTGTTATTATCATCTGAACCAAGTCCTCTGATGTGGGTAGTGAGCCACACAGGTCCATGTCCTAAAGTCTTGATCCTAAGGTGCCACTGCTTGAAGGTGCCAGAAACTTTTAGAGGCTGGGTCTAGGGACAAAACCTAATGTCTTAGGGGGATGCTGTCTAAAGTGACTGTGTGGCCCTAACCCTACCCGTCAATCTGTCTGCTCTTACTTATTCTCCTACCATGATGTGCACCATCCATCACCCTCACCAGAAGCTAAACCAATGGGGTAGTCTTAACTTTGACTTTAAAATTTCAAAATAGTAGCTTAATAAATCTCTTTGACTGTATAAATAGACTGTGACAGGTACTTCAGTATAGTGATGGAAAGTTGACCAAATTACCTTCTCACTCTTATTTTCTCAATTGAGAGATACATGTGAGGAAGGTTGGGTTAGGGTTAGGGTTAATGCTTGACATATGAAGTTAATAAATACACACTCATATTATATACAGCAATGGGCATGTGCATTTATTTACATGTTACCTCGCACACAGAGCCTGTGCGTGAGACCTCTTAACTATTCCAGTTGCCACTATTTTCATCTGCTATGCTTTCCTTTTAACTTAACTATCAAATTCCTATTAGATATTCAAAATGTACCTCCAGAAATTCCAAGTTTATTTTTCCTAATACCATTTTCCAGGCTCCTTCCATCATTTAACTATAGCATATGATATGATACTTATAGAAGATTATAGAACTATGATACTTAGAGAAGTTTATAGAAATTTGGAAAGTATTCAGTTATTATGATTTGAATTCATGTTAGGAAATATAGCCATGTTCAGAGGTAAAATGATTAGATGATGAGAGCTACAATCTCATCAGTGGATTGATCTTCTGATGGATTAGTAATTTAATGCATTAGTGGGTGTTACAACTGGAAGCAGGCAGGGTGTGGCTGGAGGAAGTCGATCCCTAGGGTTGTACCCTGAGGTTCCTCATGCACACACTCTCTCTCTTCTTCCTAACTACCGTGAACTGAGCAGCTTTCTTTCACCCTCCCTCTGCCATGAAGCTCTGTCTTGCCTCAGGCACACAACAAGGGAATTGGCTAACCAATGACTGAAATTCTTTTACTGTATGTCTGGAATAAACTTTTCCTCCTCTCAATTGTCCTTATCTGCTACTTTGATAACAGCAATGAAAAACCGAGTCACACATCTGTCCTCTTACTGGTCTGTGGATGTCTAGAAAATAGTTTTATTTGTGTTATTACCCCAGAAGTGTCTGCTTATAGCAACATGTAGAAAAAATGACTTGCTATTCACCACTCCTAGATAACTTAAGCATTAAAAAGTAGGCATTAGGTACAGAATTAGAGGTCAAGATTCACAAATAAAAGCCCTACCTCTGTCTCTTGGCATGCTGTAAAAAGACCCCCTCTTTCCTTCTTTTGTCCTCCTTCTCTCCATAAGTTGTTGAAACAAAATCATGAACCTGGCTGCACACTGGGCACTGAGGAGGTATCAATAATAAAGGCATTGCTGTCTTTTCCTTAAATTAATTAAAAACTTAATTTTCAAATACTTTGAATTAAATTGAGGAAAATGTACATTTAGCAATGTAATTCTTCTTTGTTATGTCACAAAAAAACACAGTCTTTGGGGAGACATTAAGTTGTCTAAAGTTCTAATCACATTTGCTCTTCTAAAATTAATATTGTGTTAAATGGGCTTTCACACATTATTTTATTTCAGTAACTCAGTAAGCTGCTAGATGTTGAACAGTTTCATGGAACTGATGCTCTTTTTTTATATTGTACCTGTGATTTTACATATGGGATCCTGGGCCCTTTATCTGATTGGTAAGAATACAGGAAGAAGAAATAAAATCATAAAGAAAATATTTAATTCCATGAAACTTTTTCTTAATAAAAGTATTGATTCTTATGGATTCAGATTCCAGATCTATAAGATAACCAATAATCCTAATGTCCAGCAGATTGAGGGTCAGATTGAGGATCTAAAACAGAATAATTATATTTGATCTCCATATGAATTGTTTCAGTTATTGACTTATGTGTGAGCTTTATTAGGAAGGAAACAAAGAGAGGAAATTGTGAGAACTAGGGAAAGGAAAATCCCAAAGAAGCCAATGTCCCAAAGGAGTTAATGTTGTAGGAAGGAGAGCTAGATCTTCTGTACAGAAAATACTTGTAGTGATACGGTCCAATGGCAATGTCTAATCAAACCTCAGACATAAGCTCTAGACCAGACGCTGGTTGTTCACTCTATGGGACTAAATTCTGAAAAATACTGAAAGCCCAGGAGGAAGATAGTGAGAATACAAGAACTGAAATCTAATCTCATATTCTCTGTTCAGTTCCAAGTCATTTCTACTAAGATTCTGTATCTGGCAGCTTTTTTAGCTTCTAATAATCCCAAATCTCAGACAAATTGCCTCAAATGCTTTTAACTAAGATTTTTATTTTAATTTTTTAAGATGTTTAAAAAAATTCTAAGTAACAAAATCTTGCTATTATTATTCATATATATATATATATATATATATATATAATTATACATTCTACATTATATAGTTGATATTTTATCAACTACTTTAATGATGTAAGAATTAATCAGAATATTGATTCAAATGTGAAAGCATATTAGATAATATATAAAACAAGTAATGATTAAGTTTTACTATGTGTTTATTAACTTTATATGTCAAGCACTGTACTATTTGCTTTGTAAATGTAATGTAACTTTAATATTTTTATACCAAGAAATACTAAGCCCTGAGCAGTTAAGAAAAGGTTGTAGCTGAGACTTGAGCCTGACCTATCTAAATCCAAGCATTTCCCTTTCTGCAAATACTCTACTTTAAACAGTAATATCGGTGAAAAATACAAAACAACTTCAAATTGTTTTGCACAAATTGATGTTTTGCACAAACTACCTAAAATTGTTACTAGAAGCCATTACATTTTGAGGTTGCATCCCTAGTTTTTTGAAATCTTCATCAGTGATAAACATCTTATACCCCTGTTGCTGTATGCCCAAGTCAAAAAGAAAACATTTAAATATATGAAATTTTATCTTAACAAAGTTGTTAATTCCTTCAGAATTATAAAGTATATAAATGAAAATTGAGATGTCACTGGAAGAGGAAAAGTCAGAATTGCAAGATGTATTGGTGTTGGCTCACTGTCAGCAATCTTTGGGGACTTGGAGACCCGGGATCTTGTCTCTGCTAGGCCACTAATTAGGTGTCATCACCTTGAATAAATCACTTTTCCTCTCTTGGGCTTTTGTTTCTTCATCTGTAAAATTAGGAGGCTGTACTAGATGGCCTCTGAAGTTCCCTCCATATCTAAAATTCTATCAGCCATGATCTGTAGAGAGTACTCGTCTTATCGTCATAACTTCTATTGTAAAAATAATGCCAGCCTACTAGACTGACACAACCAGCCAGGATATGAAAGTATTTTAGCAAATGCCAAATCATTAACTGTGACATTATTGGTCACGATGTGGTGGAACATTCTTTGGAAAGCTTCTTTTAGTAATCCAGGGTGCAAAAAACATCATTACATCATGAATTATGCAAAATGATGACTACTGACACATCATTATCTGAGCATTTTGAAAATTAATGTGGTCATTCCTAGAAAAAGAGAAACCTCATTTTCTAGTCCTCTGCCTCCTCCTGTCCTGGTGGCCTAAAGGTGCTAATGCTGTGTCAATTTATATGATTTCCATTCTTATAAAGACGGAAAGGTTTGCTATCATTAGCTATTTGTTTTTACTAACTAATTATATGTTTTTAGAGAAATGGAAACAATTACAGTAAAGAGTAACCTGAGCCCACACATCTCTGTTTTATACTTCTTTTCACAGATAGTAGTGCAAAGATTGTTTTACTTTATCAATAGTACTTTTAAGAGTAAAATTCTGGAGACCAATCATTTGCAGAGATAGAAACATGTGCAATTTATTGTTTTACACCTTCAAATCACAAGAAGGGCAGAGGCAGGACTGGCATTAAAGAGACCTCCTGTGCCACTAGGACTCTTGTTTCCCATTATTTGTATCTTAGCCCCTGTGAATTTCTGACTCATTCTCCTAAAATTTTGTTGTTTAACATGTTAACTAGGTACAGAGCTGTTTAAATTTAAAATGAATCAAATTTATGTTGTTCAGTTCCTTGGTTGCATGAGTCACATTTTAAGTGTTAGAAAACCTTCTTTTTCAAAATCAGAAGACTTGGAAGGAAGGCAAGAGAAGGGACTGGCTGCTTCCACTCAGAGGCTGTGACCAGAAGGGAGGTGGGGGAACAACACTCCAGGAGATGTGCCTGAATAATTCCCTTCAATGTGTGGACCTGAGGTGTTACCACTGCATCCACCCATACAGTCTGCAATAACTGTGTTTTATAATGATGTTGCATTTCACCCACGCCAGAAGTTCTCTCCTGTTCCTTCCCTCAGTCTCAACCCCTCACCCAGAGGCAACACGAAGATGACATTTTCCACCAAAAATCAATTGTGCCTCAGTATTTTTTTTTTCACAAAGACACATGTTATTTCACAGGACAACAGATTGGAGTGCTTAAAAGCATAATTTCTTGTAGAGAAACTTGAGTTTGATTCTCAACTCTGATCTTCTGGAGTTATTCATTTCCCTGAGCCTCAGTTTTCTCCTTAATGAATAAGGATAATTACAGCAGCATTTCACGTGATGGTCATGAAAGGTAAGTGAGGTAATGAATACAAAGGATAGAGGCGTAAGTCAACGTGATGTTTGAAACGGTACACAAATTCAGCAGATACTAGCTCTTGTTTTGATATAATTACAACAGTGTCAAGTTTCCTATTCAAGAACCTTTACACTTCTTCCTGTCTGTTACAGAATAAGATTTATTTGGATTCTTCTCTGATCCAATGTGAAGAGGAACAATAGGTCAAGTTTACCAATCCTTTTAGATAAAAGGCCAGGGGGGTCATGAAAGGAAAGTTAAAAATGAAAATCTCCCCAAATCAAATTAAAGTGTAGCGCTGATGATGGTTCAAATTCCTATGATAAAACGTGTGAGCAATATCAGAATTGTTGAAGTGCAGAGCCCAGTTTATGAGCCTTGGAAGAACTTCACAATAGCCACTCCCCGAGTTTTATTCCACTGGTTTTATGGGTGACTTATCAGAGCCCAGATTTTCAATGAAACAGTTGACAATATAAACCAACCTCCTATAAAACAACTCTAGTACAAATCCCATTTTTACATAATGCAATTTAATAGACCTGCTGTTTTATGGGATGAGAGTCACTGGGTAGCTTGTGATTCCAAGAGTTTACCCCGGAGTGGGAGGCAGTCCCCAGTTCTGTACCTTAAGCAAAAGGAAAAGGGAGTCTCTAGGGAGTGAATCAGCAGGGGGTCCTGTGAGAGGAGATGTCTGGGCTCTGAGTGGCCTTGGCTTGGCTGAGACTGGTCCTCAGGAAACAGATGAGCCAGGCTGAGCTGCAACTGCTTCTGAAACGCTGGTTTCAGGGTATGGAAAGGGAAAGAAGGGCTATCTGATCTGAGGCAGGTTTCTGAAGTACCTATTTAGCTACTGGGTCACAAAATGGTCTGTCAAAATGTAAAAATATTTTTTAAAACACTTTCTAGTCACTAGTCCAGAATAAGAGAAGCATGATTATATTAGAAGAGGAGCCTTATAATATATTCCAGAAGAATTATTATATTAAGAAGCATTATTATATTATGAAGAGGAGCCTTATAATATATTCCAGAAGAATAGTCCACAATCAAAATTGCTGTGGCAGAGGCTGATGGTTCTCCACTCATGTTACCCCTACACCTTGGTGACCTCCTCCAACTCTGCTTAACTTCTGAAGGCAGCCGGCCTCTGCACTTCTCCCCAGGACTCTTGTCATAGAAGATCACTTTGCTACCTGCATGTCAGCCTAGATAAGTCATGGAATTGACACTCATAGAGCAGCCCTCATGGAAACCCCCACGGGCTAATTTGATTTGATGTGGAGCTGCCCCCACTTCTTGTCCTGCAGGTGACATCGCTCCTAGGCACCCATGCCAGCCTGGTTCAAGTGTCCCCAGGGGGCTGAGCTCCAGGTGCCCTTGTTCTCTGCTGCTTTGACTAAGTATCTTCCCTTCCTGTCCTCCCTTCCCCATCTCCCTTCCCTGGATCCCCATGATGTTTCCTGCAACTCCCAGATGAACTACCCATACCTGAGTCTTCATCCGAGGATCTGCATTTTCAAGATAAGCATTCTTCAAATGGTAAAAGGAAGCACCCTTATCAAAGCGTTTGTGATATTAGTTAAAAGCAGAGGACAGGGAAAGGATGAGAGAACAACTCACTCTCAAAAGTCCCGCAGCCTTGCTCACTGATTCTCATTAAGAGCAGTGAACATTTATACAGTGTCTTCTATACATAACCCATTTACCCCAGATATTTTATAAGATCATAAACATAGTGAATAAGGTATTGCATTCCATACTGGAACTTCAACAAGTTTTACCAAGTTCCTTCCCAATGTAAGGGAACATTTTCTTTCCTTTCTTGGGATGACATTGATCCTGATCCCGATCAATGTCATAATATGGCAATTCTGCCAGAAAAACTTTTCCTGGGATGAAGTTCAATTGTGTAATGATTTTCAGCTTATAAGGGTTTCAAATTACCTTGAACTAACCCTGAGAATAAGGATGGGTTAATTTCATTTTTGAAAGAATCCTGAGATAAAAGGATACATCTGCAACTGGAAATATCCTTCTTATAAAAAAATGATGTCTGATTTTTAGAGAAGGATGATATTTTTTGGTTGTTGTTGTTAAGATAATAACTTTAAGGTAAAGGCATTTTTAATGAAAAAAAAATACATGTTTTGGAAAGGTCTATTTTCCAAGTTAAAAATTCGATAATTTAATATGTGTTATTTTTACAACAGTTTCATCTCACTGGCAAAATTTAGGCATGTATTTCAAGTTTACAAGCCAGAAGATTCTATGCATTTATGGCTACAAATCTGCTCTCCATGGACATAATATTTATGCCTCTGTGACATGCATCATTTGACTTGATGTCTGCTTAACCGAAATGTGATGGGTTGACATTATCAAACTGAGCAGATTTTCTGTAACCTTAAGCTGAATGTTCTTGTGTGTATACAGAGAGTGGCAAATGAGAGGTGTGAAGAGGCAGCAGATGCTGTCACATAGGGTTAGTCCAATATCATCATTAACACCCATTTGGGGATAGCAAATAAGTCAACTGGAAGAAAATAATTACTTGTATGAATATTTAATTATATTTTTTCTACTAATAGTATTTTCCTGGGTCACTGCAATACAGCTTATTTCTGGCAGGAATGACCCTGGTCCTTACAAAATAAAAAAAAAAAAAAACTTTAAAAAAATTTAAGACTCAATTTTTTGTTAGATTATTGCAGATTGAAGGACAATATAAAAAGTAAGTCATAATTATTTGCACAAGTCAGGGATAATATCATCTCTAAAGTAACAACGTCAGTTCCCAATGTATTTTATTTCATAATTTGAATATCATTCTGAAATGCTAAACATGCTTAATATTCATTGATATAATAAGTATTTATTGAGTGTCTCAGTGTGTCATGCACCATATTAGTGACTGGAGTTGAAAGACAAGATAAACGTAGATTTTCCCTTCTGGAAATAAAACCAGGCATGGAAGGTGCCATCAGTGCTGAGTGATCCATGCAGTGACAGTTGCTATACAGAAGAGATATGTTGCTTCATGAATTTCTTGGAGCCATACACTGAAGGGTGGTTAAAATCATGCTGATTCATATGGAGCACATAGTGTGCACAGTGTTGGGCAAGGTGCTCCTCATGATCTCACTGACTCCTCAGCATCCTTATGAAATATGCATGGAAGTGGATTCAGGTTTGTGGGGCTGGGCTTTGTAGAATATCCGAGACTTCAACGTATTACTGTTCAATTCAACAGATTTTTGGAAAAACATGGTGATGATGAGGGAGATGGAGAAGGGCTTAAGCCAACAGAGAAAGATGGTGAGCGCAAAGCCAGGGGTAGGTCCACACCAAAGGAAAGTGGAGAGGGTCCTCCAATGTGGTCAACTTCCTGTTGATGAAATTGCTCAGTGGACACCAACAGGGGACCCAGTGAGACAGCCACTTCCATACTGGTGCTCCAAATGGAGGTCCAATAGAAAAACTCAAATACAGAAGTGGACATGGGGAGAGAGGAGGAGAGAAGAAAGGAGGAAACTGCAGGCACCGTAAAAAGAACAAGCCAAAACTTCCCCACTGGGTCCCTGGCTCTGAGGCCCCTTCACTTTGGAGAACTCTGTCTCTCACTCTTGCTTTCACAGTAAACCTACCTGCTTGCTTGATGTCTTTGTGTCCTGTTCTTCAGTTCTTGGCTGAGCAGTGACAAGGAACCCAAGAGCCCTTAGACAGGAACAATGTGAGCATGTTGTGTGAGCTCTTGCAAATGGAACCCCGAAGTTTAATCTTCCTTGGCTTCACAATAAATCTTCCTAGCCAATTTTTCAGATGAGGAAACTAAGCTGACGTAAATTTTAAAATAAAGTTTATTCTGTGGAATTCAACAGACTGCTGACTGTCAGAAGAATCAGTACCATGGGACTCAGGAATGAAATCCTCTAAATTCTATGGTATAACATTGAAGCTATCTCATTGGCCAGCTTAGCTGACTCTAACATTGATTGACAGGTGGAATTAAGTTCCTTTTACAGATGCAGACACAAAAACTATGAAGTATTAACCCTTATTGTTAATATTTATCTCTGTCTTAGGGAATGTAGCTCACAAACCATGATATTTAACTAAGATTATTCAACTTTAATAAGATTATTCAACCTCTACTCTATGATTAAAAATGTTCTACACTAAAATAGTCCTACTAGTCATATTGTTTAAATTTCTGCATAATTGCTTGAATAAATTAATTTATGAATTGCTCAAAATGTAACAATATTACATACTCTACTAAAGTAGGTAGATGTATTCTAACATTTGATTTCATTTTCCCGTGGCATTGCATAAAGGAAAGACGCTAGTGTCATTGGGTCAAGTAAAATAAGTTTTATACAATTTTATCTATCTAGTTTTCAATACTAATGTTTCTATGATATTTAACTCAGCTGCAGAGGACCAAGATACTGATCAATATCTGTAGCTTATGCCCAGAAAACTGCATTGAGATTTATGGATACTGAGGAAGCATAATTTAAAATTACAAAGAAAGTTTCTTTTTAATTTTGAGGTTTGCCAACAGAGTTGGACATGTATTGGAATTTTCACTTTTAAAAAATGATACCTTTATATGCACATAAACAACTCTGCTGAAATGAAATTAGTCTGGGAGTGGCAATTTAGATTTATAGAAGCAGGTACTTTAAAAATTAATCAGTCATTCCCAGTCCTTGATAAAAGTCAGGGTTTTCCAAGGGCACTTCTCTAATAGCTGTCCAGTGGTGCAGGGTGCTACACCATTGAGAGCACTTTAATCTTCTAGACCAAATCAATGAAGAATACTGTTGAACACAAGACAGCCTAGTAATCATACCATCCAATGCTCCAGTTAACCTCAGTACGAGGGAGATATTAGCAGGCATCATCAAATAATCAATTTTAGACACCTGGAAGAATACAATACACTAGAGAGAAACCAAGCATTCTTTATTAAGAGCATTTAATCTGTGACTATAAGGGTCCCATGCCCTAAATTTGTTGGGGTAATCTATGTTTCCTAACTATGCCAGCTCTTTCTTCCTCACTATTTTATCTACATTATCATTACCACAATGAATTTGAAGCCTTCCCATCATTCAAGGTCAAATTCAAGTTCAATGCTGCATACATAGCACAATTACATGTGTTCTTTTATTGCTGAAAGAAAATTTAACTAGTCATAAAAATACTCGATGATATTACACAAAATATTCTGGTTAATTCTAGACCTAGAGCATGACATCTCATACTCAAAATCAGAATAGTCTTAAAGTGTCAAAAGGCAGATTACCTGTTCTGGCCTTCACCAGTTGTAATTTCAAGGGTATACATTTATTGATGCCACTGAAATACTCCTTAGTTTTTATGAAAAATTTGAGTTTACTAGACTAATATCTATATTCTAAAGAAGAATGTTCACTTTTAAAAAATGATACCTTTATATGCACATAAACAACTCTGCTGAAATGAAATTAGTCTGGGAATGGCAGACAGACTGAAATCTTTTACAAAAGTCTAATGCTAAATTAGTCTCTAGAATCTTCATACTGATCCTTAAGGGGATTTTATTCAAAATCCAATTATAAAAATAACTTGCTGAGTGATTTTAGCAAAACTTCTGTCTATGTCACAGGTTTTTTAAATGAATAAAGTCAATAATTAAATTAGTATTTTAAATATAAGTAAAAGGGCAGAAAGATTTTTGATATTTTCGAGTACAGTGCCTGGGTTGCTATGGTAAAGAATAAGGCATTTTGGACAACTGGTTGAGCATTGCATAAAGAAGAAAACTTACTGTACATGGTCAGGCTGCAGTGGGCTCCTCAAGATGCCTGAAGGTTTTGTTCTCAAATACATATTCCTACCGCCTCTCCCTCACCCCCAGATCAAATCTGTCAGTGTTTTGAAATAGTTCTCAACTTCTCAAACAGATATTCTAGATAACTGCTGTCAAAAAGGCATTGCCAGATTGATGAGCATATGTTCTCTGGGGCTCTCATATCTGCATTCAGAACTTGCTCTTCCTATGACCACTGTGTTACTTGGTGCGAGTTCACTATACCCTTTAATCCTCTGTGTTTCCATCTACACAATAAAGACCAGTATTTTAAGTCAGTGTGAATCTCAGTGAGACATTACATGCATGCACTTAACACATAAGGATGATTTCAGGGAAATATGAGAATGATGTGCTTCTATTTTTTTCCTGAAAGTTTTTCCTCTCCAAGTTATTCACCTTCAAGGACTCACAGGAAACATACTACCCCAGGAAAGAAGGGATCTATTCATCCTAGAACAAAGAGGAAATTGGTTGGCTTTGAGCATCAAAGCAATTCCTCACAGCAATAGAAAGGTCTTGAAATCCAGGATTTACCTGTGGAAAATAATTTCCTAAATTCCTTTAATTCAACAGAACATATCAAATGATAAAAATCTGCCTGACCAGATCATGTAACCCAGAGTAGAGGAGAAATAGGGTTTCTATCCCTTCTTGCCCTCATGGAAAGAAGAGCAGAGATGAGGAACTTGAGTGGTGAGATGGTTGTATCTTGGTACTGCCTGCTGCTGTGCTGGAGGGAGAGGTGGCAAATTGGATAGAAGAGAGTATACCCTGGTGTCTCCTTTAGGATCTGAAAGAGAGTAACCTCATAGGCTGCCCGCCACACCCACTGGCTAAAGTTGCTGTCAGTAAGTGAAAGCAAAAGTGAATGTGGTTAGGAGAATCAAGGCCTGAGAAAGCATCACAGGATAGCCTAGGACACTTGTACAAGGTGATGGCCAACAGCCTCCGTAGGTCCATGGACATCCATTAGGAGAAGGGTGGGGAGGTGCTCAGTCAGATGCAAGTCTCGGGTTCAGAATCCTACAGAAAAGGTTTCCATGGAAAGGAGAGATTGACTAACTACAAGCAATGCAGATGGCAACTGAATGAAGCCATGAGTCACCTTCTGAGCATCAGGGTGGGGCCCCGGTATCAAAAGGAGGTGCTCTGACTTGCAGGCTGAGAGCTCTGGAAGGACTAAGTACGACTAGATCATTATCCAGAATGATCACATTCACATACTTGAGAAGCGAATGGCAGCAGAAAGATCCTAGAGGACTCTGGGTCCACTGAACCTCCAGAGTCAACTGCCAGCACCCACCTAGGGACCAAATGACACAGCAACTTATCTGGAATCAAGTGGCAACTGGCCCATCTCCTTGATCTTCTCTGTGACTAAGCCACACATTCCTTTCAAATCCTACTAGAGAGAACAGGGAGAGAGAGGGGCTAAGTCTGAGAATATTCAATACTAAGAGATTTTGCGCTTGTCAACCTAAATAATGTACAGAGAAAGATTCTCCATATATTAGGAAGCTTATTTGGGAATAATAGAACATTGCAATAGGAATGCATGTGCCATAGTAAACCAGGGGTATTTTGTTTGACAGTCCAATGCAGATTACCCAATAGGATTAGATTTAACCACCTGCACTTGCTATATAAAAGCGGTGGGGTTTGCTAGTGATATGAATCATATAAGGAAAATCATAATATACTATTGATACAGTTTTCTCCACTGTTTGCCAGAATACAACAATACAATAACACAAATAATGCTTGAAATAACTTGCATGGGAAAGCATATCACCCCCACCAACCATTGCAAGACTGACAGAAAACCAATGTTTATCAAGGAACAGTGGGCCCAAGTTCACTGCTGCACTGTGAGGGTAGACACAGGCTAAACTTCTGCAGTTTGTTTTTTCATGATCACATATCATTTGTTTAATATCCTAGTCATTTCATTTCCATACAATTTTGTTCAAGCTTGAAAAGCTAAATGATTATGAACGAGACCACTATCCCACTATTTTCATGTGAAACCCAGCCCTCCAGATGAATAATGGTACGCAGTATATGGAGGGGTATAGAACTGGGTATTGTTTGGAGGAAAAAAGAAAAAAAGAAAGCAAAATTTTATTTATAGCTTTAGGTAAGGGCCTTAGTAACATAAACAATGCTAGGGACCTTACCACCAAACGATGAAAAATAAAAAACATGTCAATTGATTTCACCATAAAAGCTGCTGTGTACATCCATTTTATGGAAGCTGCTTAGAGATTAAGGAGCCATCACTCTGAATAAAGTCGACCTTGACCTCAGACATCTGAAAAACTACAAGTTTAAATTAGGATGATGATAATTTTCCTCAGGCAATTTTGAAAAAAGTGTAATTCAGTAGCTAAAATAGGAAAGTTGGAAAAAATCTTTCAAATATCAGTTCTTAAATCAACCATTTCCATGATGTAAAATCAATGATCATCACCAGGAAAAAATTGGTAAGTTCTAACTTTTTTTCTGAGGGTGACATTTGTGTTATAAAGCTGTACTTTCAAGGTTTTCCTTTTTGCTTTATGGTATTTCCATTTAGTTGTCTGTATTTTTTTTCTAGCCCAAATTTTAGTAGCAGTTTTGTGCTGGGGCTCATATCTTGATGAGTTTGTAGTAATTCTCACAAAAACTTAAAGTGAGTATTCTTCAAAATATTACAGTTCTAGAAAGGTACGTGGATCACATCCTTGCAGAAACTTGAGTAGTTATGGTTGAATTGGCTTGGCCACCTCACAATTAGTGGGAGAAACTTAAAGAGATATTATAAATTTAGAGACCAAACCCTCCAAAATTTGTAAATTAATTTTTCAATACTAACAGCACTAATTATTTGTTAATATTTTACAGTTACAGAATTGCTCTTACGGGAAGAGTTTTCAAGGATGTGTGTGTGTGTGTGTGTGTGTGTGTGTGTGCGCACGTGCATGCATTACATATATATAATAGGCAATTGTATTTTCATAGTCACACTGAATTGCAGTGTATATAAAGACGTAAGTTCTGGAATTTTTATAAGTTCATTAATAAAGTACTTTGAAATCACTAGTGATAAAATGACGATGACTAACAATGCTTTGTTATTGATTTGTTATATATACATACATATATGGGGGCAGGGTAGATTAGGGACCCTTGACGCAGGCCAAATCTCACCTTGATTAGTAGAGCTGACCTGAAGCTAAGGACCTCCCCTTCATCTTGCCCCTGAAGCTATCAGAAGAGTAAACTTTCTGAAGTGGAAACATCAAGAACCTGTTTTCAAAACGATTGCCCAATCATTCTGAGAAGCATGCACAGAGATGCCCTATAATAAACCAGAGGGAAGAATCCCTTACTAAGACTTCATTTATATTACTTACATATCATGAGTTTAATATAAAACCCAGGAATGAGCATTAGGTACATGGAAAATAGGCATTATGGGCAAGACAGAGGAATCTGTCAATCACTCCTCACTTAGCACAAATCACTCCTAGTAAAAAGTTCACCAAAGATGAGCAAAGAACTCAGAAGCACATATAAACCAAAATCCCCTCTGAGTCCAAAGGGGGATGTCCTTGGGTATCCTCACTGCAACCCCACACCTTATCTTATTCCAATAAAGTCTCTTAACTTTTACTCGTTGTCTTACTGAATTCTACTCACCCCTGCACAACAGCCATCATCCAATCACCCAGATCCCATGACACATATATTTTAAAAATTATATATACATATATATTTTTTCTGGTTTGTAGGACCTGCTAAAATCATATTAGATTCATGAGAGATGAGAGAAGTCTAAATAAAGGCTTTTCAGCTTCTAGTCCAAGGCTGCAAAAAACAGTTAAATATAATTAAGATTCCAGTAAGAAATGGTATCTAAAAGCAAAGTGATATCATTTTTTAAAATCAAGGATATTATAGTTTAATACACGAAGTTTCTTAAAAATACACACAAATAGAAGTCACAAAGTATAGCTACAAAGTATAGCTGAGAATCAGAAAACATGGTGATTTAAAATCTGTCATGGGTTGACAGTGTGAATTATGTAAAACACAAGGATTGGCTTTCTAAAGTATAGTGGGGGTTGGCCAAATGGACCTCTTTTTGAAGCCCCTACCATGGTAAAATGAGCTACTTGGCTAAGATGTGGGTGGAAGTTTCAGATTTCATGGCAGGTCCAGAAGGTTCTAAAAGCAACAGATCATTCCTCAAATCAAGTTAATTGTGTTTTTCTGTTTTAAAATGTTGACCTACCCCACAGGCACAGAACACAGCTGGGATTTGTGTACTGCCTAGGTATTTGTGTACAGCTACGGGGTAGCTGATGTTAAGTAGGTACAGATGACTCAGGAGGATGGAAGTCAAGGAGAAATCAAAGGTGAAGGATTTGTCCCACCAGTCCAGTAAGAGACGGTAATCTCATGGACATGCAGCCACACAGGCATAGAGTTGCCAACTTGCAGACTTGTATGTGATTTGTCAAGGGATGAGGGAAGTCTAAATAAAGGCTTTTCAGCTTCTAGTCCAAGGCTGTCTCTGGGCCTCCCTGATAGCTCATTTCCAGGCATATAAATGGTACTAATCTCACCTGCAGAGAGAGGTATTCAAAGGAGCTGAGTTTCAGGGATTCATTACAAAAATCTCCATTTCTTCATTTCTGGTTGACATATCTAAACTGCAGGAAAGACTGAAAGGTAGCTAATGTCTATGATGTAGGATCCTGTTCATAGCCGTGGGATACGTTCAAATACTCTTGGACAGAGTGACACAAAAAAATCTCAGCTGTATTTGACTTGGACGCATCTCAAACTGAACAAGTACACTAGGTTGAGGCATCTTCTAAAGAACTGACCTGTGATAATAAATCTCACATTTTAAATTCCTGTTTATTAAGGAAGGTAACACACGGCGGGCAGAGCAATGACAAGTCCCAGTCAAAATGGCCGTGTCCCAACTTTGTCCTGGAGTTTCATGTTCCAGGGTGAATTAATAATTCAATCTTCATGAGCCATCAATTCTAGTCCCCCTTTAAAAGTTTGGCAATGGTCCCAGCTAATTTCATTTATGATGTGGATTTTTTTGAGACCATGAGCATTCAGAGAGTGAAAAAGGGCAAGCCTCCTCTCATTATATGACTGTGTTTCTGTTCTTTTTTTTCCCTTCCAGTAATACTTTATTGATTTATTAATCAGCAACAAATCAAAGGGTAAGGACATGCCATTTCCTCATTAATTAGTCATAGGAACAAGCAACACTAATCAGTCTTACTTCAACTATAAATAATTAGTCTTCTTTATTTCTCTTGAGAAGAGAGTGAAGTATAGAAACTTTGATCATGCTTTATAAATTTTTTTTCACAGAATGAAAATATATTGTCTGATATATAAATTTAAATACATAAACAGAAAATATGTTTTAGTGCTTAACAGCTTTTATTCATGACTCAGAAGAGTTGAATTTTCATTAGCTTATGTGTGTGTGTGTTTTGTTGTTGTTTTTTTTTTTTTTTGACATCCGGTTGCTACTTTTTTCACCCCAAAATGAGTCTGCTACAGAGAAAGAGATCTAAAGAACTTAAAGTTCTACTTAGGATTTTACTGAATTATGATAACTTTTTCTACATTAAATAAATTTTTCTACAGCTTTGTGATTCTATTCTTCAAACAATCCTTCAAGTACTTACTCACATTGGTCATTCATCGAATCTTTATTTGGTAGCAGTGCATATCACTGTGCAAGATGCAACACTGACTTTATAATGTTGTATAAGGTGCACATGGTTCTAATAATAATGGTCTACCTTCAAAGAGGGGAAAGTGAACCTCAAGCCAATAAACATCAAAATAAATGCATTATTATAAATTGAGAAAACTTCTAAGGAAAAACAATTACTTCTATTTCCTAATAGTGACTAGTTTTGAGGGTTTTCATTACCCTGCTTGTCAAGTTAGTTGACAACTAAATACAAATATTCTTTCTCACTAAAATACATCTTAACAGATTTCTTCTCCATTCTTTTACTTTTATTTAGAAAAATAAATTGCTCAAGAACCATTTTTTGCCCTCCATCTGTACCTGACTAAGCTGATTGTATTACTGTCCATACTGCCATCAACCAAGTTTTAGCTTTTATAAAAATCAACCTCTTTCCACTGAGACTAGATTCACCTCCAGACTTGGCTGTTTTATGCTCAAGTCCTGGGAGAGAATCTGCTGCTCTTGACTCACTGGTGAGGATAATCAGTGTCCTTCAGTGCCCAGAGCAGACACAGCCCTACCTGGGTACCGGAAAGTGCGGGCTGCTAGCCATACCTCCTCCCTCAGGGAGCTGGTCCCCCCTGTGCCCGACTATAAGCACTTTTTTTCTCTTTTATAGGGCTACTCCAAGGTTCTGGAGAAGGGAAAGCTCCCAAAGCAGACTGACCTCATGAGGGCCCAATTGCTCAGTAGAAGTGCTGTGAAGAAGACAGTCTGGGCGGGCCCTGGTGCTTCAAGTGTACGGAAGTAGGTTCCTAAAATGCTTTAACACATGGTAAATAACATAAAATGATGAAATAAATGTCTTTCAAATTCACTACAAACATCATCAGTACAGGCATTGCACAAATTATTGTGAGGTATCTTCCAGTTGATAAAATACAAATTTGTATCTATTGTTTAATTTAAACTCATCTCCTAATGGCATTTCTAAGATAGAAAGTCACCTAGCACAGTACGGCATTGCGCTTTATTTTCTCCTAAGTATAAAAAATATTTCTCCACACTCAAGTTACTTGCTCTCATGTTGGGAGTTCCACTAGAGATTTTAAAGCAATTTAAACTCTATAACCCAGACTTCTGCTTTAATCACTATTATTAAAATGACTCTTCATCTGTTATTTTGAACCAAGCAACCAATCTCTCTCTCTACCTCTCTTTCTCTATCTTTTTTTCTGTGTGCAGTGGATTGAACCCAGAGGCACTCTGCCACAAAGGTATATCCACACCCCTTTTTATTAATTTATTTTGAAATAGAGTCTCACTAAATTGCCCAGGCTGGCCTGAACTTGACATTATCCTCCTCAGTCTCTCCAGTAGCGGGATCACAGGTGCATACCACCATGCTCAACTTCTCTCTCATGTTTTTGCTGATAACCATATTTTTTTTAAAAAAATGCTCATTTTAAATATGAATTAAAAACTTGATTTTCCATGTTTAAAAAAAAGTTTACTGGAAATTTTAAAAAAGTTATATGATCTGACCCATTGGTAGATAAATGAAAGAAAGGTAATAGAAGGAAGTCAAGCAAAATTGATGGAAACCTAATATCAATCTCCGCCATTTATACGATGTTATTTGAAAGAAGCTAACTAACATTTATGTAAATCCTCTTTAAACCAAGAATGTAATTTAAATAATATTACCTTACACTAAGGAAACCTAGAATGGAAAGCATTTTCATAACCATTTAGAGAAAACTAAGTCTCCAATGACAGTTGTTAGGGTTTAAAGGAATCTCTGTCCTATTGCAATACTCATTTGCCCCCATTGCACAACATGATACATTCCCCTGTGTTACCAGCTATAGAATGGTCTAAAAACTAAAAATCCAAGTTCATATGTAGATACATGGTGTCACAATAGAGTAGAAGATAGGGTACATGTCCCTGGAAGCCTCCTCTGGAAAAAAGAGAAGGTCTGATGTTTTGATGATTGACTTGGTCAGTGCTGCTTAGTCAAGCAGCAATGCTTTGGGGTGAATACTTAAGAACTCCTTACCTTGAGATCATTAACATGAATATCCTCTATTAGTTAAAAATCTACATCTTTGTGAATAAAAATTGATGCAACTATATGCCAAAAGAAGTAATTCTAATTTTGTATTTTGTTTAAACATATAGAAAGTTCCATTAACTCAGTATATTGGAACAAAGCTTAAAATGCAGATAGAAACACATTTTGTAAAGTTACTGCCCCAAGTTGGTGATTCATCTACATGGGAAAGTTTCATTGGTGAGACTTAGCATCAGAGGAACATATGCATATAGACCCATAACTTTTATATTAATAAGTTGTATACTTAATTTTTAATTCTTTTCATCATTTTCACCTTGTGGCCAAAATAATGTTGACCAGGAACACCTCTTTAAAGTACTTCTTATGAAAAGAGAAATGGTGCATTATATTCCTGACACTTAAGGTCAAGTACAGAAGATGCATTGTATATTAATGTACCCAATATATCAGACAAGAAGTTAATGTCTTCCCTCCCTTTTGGGTCTAGAATATTTCATAAAACTATTTTTACTTTCTTCACTATGATTAATAGTATCCCAGAAATACTCTGTCCTGACAGAACATAACGACAGCTTTGATATTATATGAGAATCATGGAGGCATTAATTCTCATTATATTTGAAATAATACATTTCAGAAATGGGAAATAATTTCACGTATAGGTTTCATTCAGCACAATATAGTGTGTTATTTTCCTCTAGGAATTTATTCAAGAATAATGATTAATTGTTGCAATTTTGGTTGAATTACTTGAATTCTTTAATGCATTCTTCCACTAAAAACTTTGCTGGAGCAGTTTGGCACTTTAACATGAACCAGCTATGACTGACATTCACAACAGAAACCTATTTTGCAGTTTTTTTTCATCTGGGTCAATGATTTTAATTTGCAATGTGGCCTTGAAAAATACTGTTGTTAATAATGTTTAAAATATGCTAAAATAGAACTTAGCTAAAACCAAATGCAAATAACAAAATAGATAGAGGTCATTAGATTTTCTATTAGTGGATTCTAATTTTTTTTTAATCTGTTTTTTCTAGGTTATTTTTCCTTGCTGGTAGCCTTGTGGGGAATCATCACAGCTATGCTATCCTGGACAGAAGTCCCTCTGCAAAACTTATCTCAAGAAATATAAAAGATATTCCTTAAGCATATATATCCACTCACCTTAAATATTATAAAATAAAATCTCCTGACAGACCTAAGTTTCAACGTTAGACATTTCTTCATCATGGTACACATACAACAGCTGGATCCATTCCAACATGAAATTTCACTTGTAATTTATTCCATAGGGAAAAGTACATGGTCTGAAGGATACAATTGTTTTTACCCTGTAAACAAGTTCTTCTTCTGTATTATATATTTTATTTTTAATACCTCAATTGAACATATTATTTTTTGCACATAATTTTAATTTCAAAATTGCTATATAATTCATTAAAGGTACTTGAATGCAAAGATAAGTAATAGGGTGCTGTTAGTAGTTTCCACTCCTACACATGGTCACATTCAAATTTTTTTTAAAAATCTACTGATTCATTCTTGTTTCAACATTCTAAAGTTTCTAGAATAGTCTTTCACTCAAAATGCATAAATATGTTTGTCTAAAGTGGTTCTGCTCAGCAATTTAATAAATTGTGCAGTCCACAGGGAATACCATTAATTATGTAAAGACTGATGGGGATTCATTTACTTCGTTTCTTTCTGAACCACTTGACTTGTCTCTATTTAATTAAACAATAATAAATGTGATGGTAGGGAGAAATTATGCTGTCAGTGAACAATACTAAATATGTCCCTGGAATAGAGAATGCCATTTTAGATGTCTTCATATTTAGAGAGAAAATCAGAGTAAGATCACTACAGACTCTTGCCCACAAGCCTAAACCTTATTGACAGGTATCGTCCATCATATGTTCACTCGAGTTTTGAGTTATGGAAAACATTGAGAAGACAAATAACAATCACTGCGTCAGCACATTCTTTTATTTCATCCCTCGCAGAGTCCATTTTCTTTCAGGGAAGCAGATTCCAGGCACTTTATGTAATCTGTCTTGCTTCAGTACCAAAGTTGGGCCTTGTTTACAAAGCCCACTGCATTGCATGGTGAACTTGGAATATCAAAATGTTAAAGATAGGCTCCCATAGGGACAGTGAGTTAATGTAACAACCCACCACAAAACCATTAAAGTCACATAATTGTAAACTGACATTTGTAACAAGTTACCAATTTAGTTGAATATATAAAATGTTTTTACTGTAGAGCTGAAATGCTTGAACTTTTGTAACCACACAATCCATGACCATATTAAGTCACCAACACCAAAGGATTGCCACAGAGGAGGTCACATTGGAGATAATCTGTGGATCTCTGGCATTAAGAACTGCGGTGGTTTTTGTAACCTTTCTACTCTGGTTTCTATCTTTGTATAATAGTATGTAAATATCTCCTTTGGAAAAGATATAGTTCAGGCCTACTCGTATTTATAACACAAGCAAAACATTCATACCAGTGCATATAACAGAATACCAGAAACTGTTCATAGGTCTTCTGATACACATTAACTCCTCTCTGACAAATTTTTTTAAGACCAAGTTTCAATCAAGAGTCAGCAAAAGCAAAGATATTTTATCACATGGAGAGAGGCGGCACAGACACACTGACACAGTAGTAGATACTTTTGTAATTTTCCCTTCAGAGTTAATCTCTTTTTTTAAAGTATTATCAGATTAATGAGTATTGGAATTGATCATTTAACATTCCCTTGAAATATAAATGAAATGATTCATAGAAAAATTTCTGGAATTTTTCCCAATATGTTTTATTTATCTTATCATGACAATATTAAAATCAATATTATGATGCCTATATAATTTTACCAAATAATTAAAATTTGATACATAAATAAAAGTATTTTGTAAGTTTCAAACTAAAAAAACCCAAATCATAATTAATTATATTGAATAAACAAGCTGATTACTATTTACTGTTGTTTTAATTTTAGAATTTAATGAAAATTAAAACTTTCACATAAAACAAGCAAAGTCTCACAGCCATACAATAAATCAGAAAACAAAATTTTCTAAATAATTGAAAAGATTTATCAATTGGACATACCACAATATGTTCATTGTGTAAAGTAGAATAATAATCAGTATTAAAAGGATAATTGATTTAACATCCCAATTTTCAGAGACAATGGATGTCAATATTTTGATATCGTTATTTCTGGTTCTGTAATGTATATTTTCTGTACTCATAGTTTAGCTGGTTATTGCCATACAATTTTATATGATAATAATATAAAACATTATAGCAGATTTCATATATTATTATACTTGCATTATGAACAAAATTTTAGTAGCTACATAAGACAACATCTACACATATTAAATCTACCAGACAGCTCATAACTTGTACAGATGTTCTCCATTGTTAAATATTTTGGATATTTTAAATAACCATGTCACAAATGTGTAACAATAAATTCAGGGGCATAGATTTCTTTATATTTGAATCATCAGAAATGGAATTACTGCATCAAAGTTGACATTTTTTATGGCTATTGTTGCACATCATTGGGTTTTTAATATTAAAATTAGAGCTAGATAAAAATGATGCTTTCTTTGAATATGAGGACCTTACCAAGGGAATGATCTAGTTTTATCCTTGATAGGAAACTTAATTCCCAATAAAATTTTGCCATCTGTTAAATATAAAAATACCTTAGCTGAAATCAGATAATATGGTTTATGGATGGTGACCAGAAAGAGGCTGCTATTATTGGTATCTTTTCATGTAAGTACAAAACTGCCTGTGGCAGCTTAAACAAATATCTTTGTATGCTATGAGTCCCACAATTTCTCCGTTAGCAACCTCTGCTGATAACTACAAGTAAAAAGATGCAGTTTACCCAGAAGACACAGAGGTGCACATCTGTAATCCTAGCCACTCAAGAGGCTGAGTCAGGAGGATTGCAAGTTCAGGGACAGCCTCAGCAACTTAATGAGACCCTGTCTCAAAATTACCAAAATAAATTTAAAGGGCTGGGGATGTAGCTCAGTGGTAGAACATCCCTGAGTTCAATCCTTAATACTGAAAAATAAACAGCCAACCAAAAAAATTATATAATCTACATAAAGTCAAGTTCTTCATACACAAAGGAGACCATCAGGATTGTCACCGTCCACCAGCTACAGTACAGAAAGTCTGGAAGCCAAAGTGAACTTGATTATTGTGTAACCACCAACCTCTCCATGCTTGCTCTAAAGAAAATCTACAGTCAAAATGTTCTGCTTGTTTCACCACTTTAGGATTCTTTTTATAATTAACACAATAACTTGTGACCAAAACATAAATTCAGGAATAGAATTATATACATTCTACAAACTATTAACAAGACCAAAACTACATATAATTCCAAATAATTTAACTGAGGTCAAATATCAATTCACAGTTATTAGTAAATATCTGATTGACAAACCCACACGCACGCACACACACGCACACACACATTCTAAGTGAAGATGAAAACTACTTTATCTGCTCCATTTGTAATTGTTTTCCAGGATCTATTTATCCTCTTCTGCATTTATTCTAATATGTGCTAGAAAAATCCAGTGTAGAATAAACTTGCAAAAGAGCCTTAGGTGTAGGCTGACTGTATTGCTCTAATGCTCTCAAACAACTAGCAGAGTGACTGGCACCTAATAGCTGCTAAATAGACATCTACTGAATGTCAATAGTGTTTAGTAGACATCTACTGAGTAAATGAGTGGTTGGGATGTGATGTTTGTTCTTTGTTAGGACATTTAACCTATTTTCAGGTGTTTTGACATGTTGCATTTAATTTACCCATTAAAGCGCATTCCCTGCTGGTGCCATTCCATGTCACGGTGCCTTTCCCCTGGAAAGTACAGATAGATGTGGAATGCTTCACTTCTAAACCTGATTTTTTTTCCCTTTTCTTTAACATAAACGCCTTGTGCATTTGAGTTTTCTGATTCACTGATGTAGTGAGAAGGTTATATCCCCTTCTCCAAGCAACGAAAGTCCTGGCTGGAGGCCAACTACAAAAAGTGGAAAACCCCATTTTGCAGAAATTTGATGAGGACAGTACCTGAGTAATGCCATAGACATGTCTCTTGGTTTCAGACATTCAGAGTTTGTTTTCATTGGAACTTGTCTCTTAACCCGAATTGTCCAGGCCACAGAAGGACATTTCATTCATTTTTTTTTCTTATGTAATTTTCATTTTAGTTTCAGTGACACGGTGAGAGGCCACACTAGATGTGATTTACCACAGTAATAAGTTTATGCTGGGGGATGAGAGAATGAAATACATATATTTTAGGGTAGGAAGGAAAGAATGGAGCAGTCACTGGGAGTAATTTGGAAAGATGCTATTTCTTGAACTATCAGAAGTGGCATTCAAATTGACCTATCCTCAGAACCCATTTTCATACATAGGGTAGGATTTTTGAGGAATAAATGAAAAAATTTCTGACTAACTTAGCTAGACACTGCTTATGGCTGGGGTGGGGGTGACTGTTTCCAAATATTGAAACAGAAATATTAGAAGTTCAGTTCACAATCTTTCAGGAAAAAGTAAAAGCACTGAAAAGCTTTCTGCAATTAATATGGGGATCACTTATAGCGTCAGGATTTTGCTGTGTCCCTTTAACTGTCAGATTCTTCCTTCTCCCTCTATCTCTATTGGCCCACGGCACTGGGAGGGGCTCCCTGAGAAAGGGGGAAAGGTCAAGGAGAAGCTAGAAGAATTCACTCTAAAGGCAAGGTAAATTATTAGGGGTGAGACACAAAAAAGGAAAGGAAAAATGAGATATTTTTTTTCCCTTACAGTTCTGCACAGTGATAAAAACATAATTCTAATGATTTTATTCACAAGGTAATAAAAATATAATCCTAATTACGCTCTTCTCAAGGTAATGTGTCTTCTTTTTTCACTTCTGTGTGTCATACTAATCACTTCCACCTTTGACCTCTATCTTTCCTTCCTATTTCCTCTGGCTGCCATTTTCTTCTACGTCCCACACTGCACAGTCTTTCTATTTTATCCCAGCCTTTCAGACCCATTCCTATGACTGGACCCATGAATTGCTATCACCTACTTAATTGGACATGTTGGACCAGTGCATTATGACTGATAGTGGGTAATCAATTCTCATCTATAATTTCTCCACTAAAATTCAGGTTGGTATTTCCAGCCATAATCAGGTCCTGTCCGATTTTCAGGATTGCATCTCTGGTGGGTTATGTGTTACCAACAGGTATCAGAGGAGGGAGCATTTTTCAAACATGTTTTAAAGAAAGAAAAATCAACAGACATGCTTCTTGGTTTGGTGGATAAGAATAAGAACCTACCATCATCATTGTGTGAAGAATGAGGAACTGGTCAAAAACTGATAAGCACGGATATAAAAGAGATTATGAATTTGCTTGTGTTGACTAAACAAATATAGGATAGAGGTTAGGGAAACTAGTACATTTTGATATGCTAAGAAAATTTTTTGAAGGAATAGATGACTCTTTGGAACTTAAATACGTACTACTAAAAATTGCCAGGAAACCAATTGAATTATTGTCACTAAACAAGTGCCTCATCAAAATACTATCTTGGAATTCACACGTAGCACCAGAAAAAAAAAAATGCTCCAAATTAGCATTTGCATAAATGCATAATTAGCGTTAGCACAGAAACTAGTTTGAATGAAAACCTGAGTATGCTCACACCCAGAATTTCTTGTTTTCTTGTTGGCTCTAATGAAAACTCACAACAAGAGTGTCAGAGAAAGGTTATAAATTTGACAATATTGTGGGAGTCTCCCCCAAAATGAAAACAGGTTAAGTGGAGATTTCACACATGCTTTGTGTAAAATGAAAGGTAGAAGATATATGAGGATAGACGGTGGAGCTATTGTAGAACCGAGGTGACATGAGCCAGGAACGTTAATTTCTGTATGTTAAAGCTAATAAGCCTGCCATTACCACAGCAACACCCAATTAAACAAATGGGCAGCACAGTTCCTGGGGGGCCCATAGAGTTTAGAACACATCTATTATTTGGGAGCTCAGACTGTCAAATTTTCAATGCACTGACTAAGCTGTTCACTTTCAAGTTACTCAATTGTTCAAATCATATATCGAGCCATAACTCTTTTAAATCATCACCATTTTTTTTTGCATCTTTAAGTTAAACCTGACATTTTATGAAAGGTTGCCTTTCATTATTTTTCCTTATATTTCCAAATTGCAACTAAGTGTGGTATAATTCTGAATTGTAAGCAAGAATATACTAAAGATACCAAAAATCTCAAGAAACCCATTTTTATTAAGACATCATGTTTTCAAGGTTGAACCATGTGTGGGTTATATGAAATTTAATGGTAGAGAAAGGAAGTAAACATGCTGTCAAACTAGAATAGTTACTTTTCCTCTAAAAATGTAAAGCAGATGCACATTTTGAAGAATAAATCAAGGATTAAATATTACCTTCATGTTACACTTAAATCTTATGTCTAATATATCTGGAAACAAATTAGTGAGTCTATAATTAAACCTGTAAGTTTTCAGCACATTTTAAACTAGAATCATGAAACAAAAATCTGCAGGTACTTTAAAAGCTGAAGCTCCCAGTCTAACTCACTGAATTAAAATTCCAATCACGCTGTCACACCTTAATTAAAAATAAAAAGTTCAGCAATTACATACCTACTTCGAAGGTCAGTTTAACTACCTATCAATCTTCACAGGAAGCTGCTTGAATTTATTTGATGAAAAGACTTGGCAAATTTTAAACTCATGCAAGCGGACACAATGTAGTAGGTTTCTATAATACTTCCTCTGGTTTATCTTTTATGATATTATTTGCTCCAAAGAACAAAACTGAGTTTAAGAAGCTATTTTTATTCTCTAGTTTTTATGCTATTCTGAACCCGATAACACTTTTAAAGTACTTAGTTTATTCTAGGCTACACACAAAAAAAATTAGAAATTCTTGTCAGCCTATATAATATTACAGATCTTTCCTTTCTTCTCCAAAGGAGAACATTTTCTACAGTGAACAGCGACCATCTCTGAAAGAGACAACATTCTTGAGGAAATGCAAGCATTTGATTGTTGAAGAAATTTCATGCAACAGTGTTCCTGAATGTTCTGCAGGTAATATCCTGCAACTATGACACTAAAAAGAAGGTGAAAGTAAACTGTCATTGGTGGAAACAGAAAGAATTATGTAACAAAGAGTACATGAAGTAAAGAAATTGTAGAATTTCTATTAATACTACCCTAAATCTTTTTTCTTTTTTGAGAGAGAGAGAGAGAGAGAGAGAGAGAGAGAGAGAGAGAATTTCAATATTTATTTTTCAATTTTCGGCAGACACAACATCTTTGTATGTGGTGCTGAGGATCGAACCCGGGCCATACGCATGCCAGGCAAGCACGCTACTGCTTGAGCCACATCCCCAGGACATAAACTCCCCTAAAACTTATGGGTACTCTTGTTGTATGTCTTTCTCTGTGTGCATTTCTATCTGAAATTCTTTTTTTATGTTTGTTATTCAATGAAAATAGATTCCTCACTTTTGATAAATGTTCTCTAAACTGCTCAAGTATTAGTAATTTCTCTACATGCCACATCAAGTCTTCTCTTTCCTCGGGTGACATGGTGACCTACACACATGTAGCCTAGCTCTTCCGATAGGCTTAGGTGTGTCTTAGTGCTGACCCTCTGGACAGCATTTCAAATCTTCTGTATTTCATGTGATCTCCACACCCCGAACAACTCCATGTTCTCGACTGGCATTGATTTCTTTCTACCTGTACCTGTGGTTTTCAGTGTATATGTGCCAAGGATGTGTCACCTATTGTGATGAACATAAACTGATACCATATAAAAAAAAGTCTATCTTCATTTCATTTTACTCCTGAAATAAATAAGGTGATGTCAAGGAAATGTTCTTTCTCAATGTTCATTTTAACTTGGCCACAAGTGTAGGAGGTTCTCTGTCAAGTGACTTTTAAGTTTGAACGCTGTGAGGTACATTACTCACTCTGCATTCAGATACCACAATGGTGTGTAGGCTTTCTATATTCATGTGCGAACTTCTTGTTCTTACAGAATTCAAAAGGTTGGGAAAGCAGGAATCAAATTTCATGAAAACAGAGACCTATAGAACTGGCATAGCCCATGAGTTCTGGTCTAGAGGAGCAGCAGTGGCTGACAGCTGGGGGCAGATGAGTGTCTTACTAGGGTGGGATCCACACACTCCTTGAGGAGGTGGTCATGAAGCAAGCTCAGGACTTCAGTCTTTCAAATCATTTCTTACTAATGAGGTTCAAATCATTTCTTACTAATGAGGTTCTGGAGGTAATGTCCTGCAATAGATATTATACTAGGTTCTGGGAAACCTGCAAAAGAAAATATTTTACCTTTAGTTAAACAAAGCTCAAAATGAAGATTTCTGAAAATATCCTACTTTTATGTAAAATTGGATTTAAAGCTTTTGTTTTGTTTTATTTCGTTCTTGCTACCAGGGATGGAACTCAGGGGCACTCAACCACTGAGCCACATCCCTGGCCCTATTTCATGTTTTGTTTAGAGACAGTTGCTTAGCGCCTCGTTTTTGCTGAAGCTGGCTTTGAACTTGGGATTCTCTTGCCTCAGCCTCCTGAGTCTCTGAGATTACAGGACCCGACTGGATTTAAAGTTTTGTTTGAATATAAGAAGTTCAAATATAATGAAAAAGTAAGGGATAAAGAACACGCTTTCCAAACACTGGCACGATTCTGAAGCCCATATTGTGGTCAGAAAGCCCAGGCTCTGGGACAGTGTTCCTCAATAGATCTCCACTGGCAGGAGGGCAATGGGAGTCCTGGTGTTTACCAGGCTGCCAGGTCACCTCAGGGACTGGCTGCTGTGGTTTTGAAGAATATGATTTGGCACCGTAAGGCTTTTAGTTGAGTAAGTCTTGAATGCTTCCAAATTTTAAAGCAGTCCAAAGATAACAAAGAGTCTTTGCAAAACACATCTGAATCTATAATAGAGTATATCTTTTAAATATCATTGTCCATAAAAAAGAGAAACTGCGAGCAGAAGGAGGGGGTCTGCTGAAAGTTACAAAGAAGCCATTGAGTGGAAAGTGTTAAGAAGGAACAAAAGCAATTTTGGACTGTGTTCATCATTATCACACTCTCCATGTTGGTTCACTATGTGCTGTTTCCTCTCCTCTCGTTTTCCTTTGGTGGGTTTGAATGTGCAGTATTCTCTGCTTTATTTACTGTCTGGTGTTTCTTGTTTGTTGGCTCATAAATGGCACCTGATTAAATTTTTTTCTTTGGTGTAAACTATTTTTTTTTATCAAAAGAAAAATCAAGCCATCCTTAAAAATGCGTTCCTTGTTCTGAGAATCAATTGCATACATAATACTATAGCAAGCGGAGGAAGTTTTATCTCCCCAAGGCTGGAGACACTTGGAAATGTTTGTAACAGCTGTTTTAGAGAAGAAAGGATAAAATGAGAATGTTGGAGAATTACTATTGCTGTATTTTTTATTCTAGCATAGTTAGCTAACTTGGTTTTAAAGTGACAAAATGTAGTCCAAAGAGAAAAAAAGAAAAACTCACACATGAGGATTTACATTTTTTTAAATGCCTATGGCATATAATTTTACTAACAAAAACCATAGGTTTGGGAAATGGTTGGCAGGATATTTGGGTGTAAATTTGAGGTCTTCCACTCCAGTTCCATTTGTTTTCCCCCCCATTACATTTTGCTTCCTGTCATAGTAAACATTGACTCAGAAAAGGCAGACATTTTTGATGTCTGCAGGTATGTTTTCAGCACTGTTAAAGGATGAGGTATCAGGAGCTTCAAATAAAAATGATTTTAGGAACACAGAAATAAGTTATTATGATGTCCACATAAATGAAGCTCTTTAGGCCATGGATTAAAAGCATGGGCTGGCCTCCATTTAAAACTTTTATAGTTTAGAACTAGATTTACTAAAAACTATTTAGATTTCTGATTTAGCAGAATATTATAAAACATACTTTCGGGGGCTGTTTGAAAATTTCATGTTATAAGCATGTATCATTTTTGAAGAATTGAATAAGGAGATGAATCTGATTTTAAATGTACTAAATTATTAGTGAACAAAAAGAATGATACAGATACACATTATGCACATAATGAACTTGACTATACTTCTTCCATGGTAAGTGATCATCTCACACGATTAAACTCTCAGATTCTGTTATATTATTTGTAATTTGTTACTTATTTCACGTGTTTATTAAAACATGCATTTTTTTCTACCTTGTACAACATACAGTGGACATTTACTTCTCTGACCACTAAATTTTAGAATGTGCATTTTAGAGAGACTATAAACAACACTTTCCACGTTCCTAAGGAAAGATCAGTCCTTTTCTGTCTTTGAATGAAGAGCTGTGTCACACCAAGACTGTGAGCAGGAGGATTTCATTGCCTGTGATTCATGTCTGATGTTTCTCCTGGACGTCAACATGAGTGTTAAAACATTGCCGTATGTTTCCTTATTACTTACAAAAAAGGTTTCAGAATGTTCCTCAGTTACTTCTCAGAATAGGAGTGGGTAAATCATGTTTTAAGGTGGGGGCAGGAACCATGACATCTCCTTCTCCCGCTGAAAGATGTTGCTATCACTGGGGTAACGCAGTCTCAGTCAAGGTCTACTGCAATGGTTTAAAAAAAAAAAAAGAAAAATCCCTCCTCCCAGGATGACTTGCTAACATGCAGGAGCCATCCCTTTGCTACAATTATCACAGAAAAATGTAAAAACTCTCACAGAAAAGCTCGTGCATCCTTTACTGTATCTCAACATTCTTCCTGAGAGGTGAGGCACAACATGCCAGTGCTAATCTTTGTTCTCTATGGAGAAATAAAGCCCAGGAACGGTAAGGAGCAAGACTGCAGGGGGATGCCAGCTCCTGACTTGTAGGGCCCTGGCCAACACCCTTAACCTATAAAAAGCAGTAGAAATAAATGTTCAGTCTCCTAATTAACAATCAAATCCATAAAGTTTGCATCAATTTCCTGAGGTCTGAGAAGAGTGTCCTAAGGAAATGGCTGCCTTGAAGTACTTCTTTATTATTACCCTGCACTATAAGTCAGAGTGCTGTCCTTAGTGTCTGTGAACATATGTTCTTGGAAGATTAGCCACAAAATCGCAAACTTATATGAGAAAATTACTGCTCCATTAAAGTAATTTATGGGATCATGTGCAGAAGAACCATTAGATATGGCAACCACAGTGATTAGACAGTATTTCATATTGTTAAGAGTGTTGTACATGATAAACTCTCAATAAAAACAGCTGTAAATTACTTTCAATTGAAGTGTGATAAGGCTTCAAATGATTACATTATAGGAGCACACATGTTCAAAACTTGCATCCGAGGGTGGAAATTCAAACGATTTACCCTGAATTTCAAGGACCCTCACTCAATCACACCTGCAAAACGTCACCTCCAGGACCCTGTCTCTCCTGCGCTTATTTGCTTTGTAGCTAACAGGTCGAAAGCGATGATCTGCTCTTCAGCTTTCTCTTTGACCATGTCTCAGTACATAAGCCCATCTCATTTTAAACTGCTTTGTGTGGAACAGACATTTTGTTTCTCTCAGGCACTCCCTCAGCCTTGAACTAGCTCTAGCTTTCCCCTAATAAGCTGTGGCTGGTGGTGAGCATTTTAAATTAAGATGTGAATGTCACAAACTGGAATGCTTACCAAAGCCTTGATTAGGTGTATCTCTGGGAAGTTATCTAACTTCTATAGACTACAGTATCCATCATCATCCTCATCTTCATCACAGCTAATAACTGAGCATTTGCTATGGGAACAATGTAAGACATATTAATATGTGGCTCATTTAGTTCTCTCGTAATTATTTTGGAAGACAAGCAATGTTATTCCTATTTTTCAGATGAGTGAATATAGGTCAAAGCAGGGAACCCAAATTCCCTTACATTAGGAATTAAAGGTATTTGAAATTGATGCAATTTTCTTTTAATGTTTTATTCTATGATTATAATCAGTCCAATATCCACCTACATTTCTTGGTATAGTGATTAAAGATGCCTTTTATGCTAAAGAAATTAATAATTATCATGACACTTCATTACTAGAAAAACCTTTTAATGAATTTAAGAAAACTGGATGCTTTCAAATCTCCATGCTCAGACCTACTCTCCAAAGATGGATTCAGTTTATACACAGGTGGTTTCAATGTGAAACTACAGAGTTGAAGACCACTGATCTCACATGGTTATGACATTGCTCCTATGGCTAGAAATAATGAAGTGGAGATGTCAGATTGACTTCTACCAAATGCAGCTCTATAACTCAATGGTTTAGTGTGCTCTGGTCTATTCATGTGTTATAAGATGAACTTGGATGATTCCATTTTCTGTGAGTATCCTGGCTGCACAATTTTTCAACCACTTCAACTTCCATGCTGGGAATAATTTTATGTGACTTATATGAGAAAATTACCAGAAATAACATTACTTTGGCACAACAGCCTACAATCAGGTGAGCTCAAAAGATATCAAAGTTTCCCCAGAAGACACTAACATGTCTAAGCAATAAGTTTCAGGATACCGAAGAAAATTTGATAAAGGAAACTTGGCATTAAGATTCTTCAAGTCGGATTTTTTTTTTTAAGTCCAAGTTCTACCATTAACTAGCTCAATGTATTCAATTTCATTTCCAGTTTCTCCACCTGAAAATTAGGAGAGTTAGATTCCGTGACTGCTGAGGTCTCTGGTAGCCTAAATATACTTTGAGTTCTAAGTCAGATGGTACAAAAGGTAATTAGCATTCCATAATTGGTCCACCAAAAAAGATCACTGTGCTATTTTAAATCTCACATATCAAATAGCAAATATATTGATGGGCCAAATTAAATGTTAATCACTACACAGAATTCCTTCTGGAATCTTTTGTTATGTGTCCCTTTCAATGTAGATATTTCAAATAATTTCATTTTGTCATTTGTGATACATAAACTGATCTAGACTTTTCTTCCTGTATTTCATTATAAGATGTTTTAATGTATCCTTATCGTAATAGGTACTGTAAAATATTAAGACTATAGGAAATGTGTGTTTTAAAACTATCAAAAGCTACCAGAGGATCTCTGCTCACTCTGGTAATGGCAAATCCAGAGGAGCACTGAAATAGACAACCAGCAATAAAAAGCATGTTGCTGATTTGTGGGAAAACCATCTTGCATCTATCATTATACTTTACAGGCCAGGGGGCTACTTGCTTCCCCAAACTCCGGGCTTTGTTCTAGTAAAGCAGAAGATCCACCCATGGTGAGGCTGAATAAGAGAGTCCTGTGCTGACCATGGAATTCCTCAACACACAGAGGCCCTTGAAAGGATTTACAGAAGAGGGAAAGAGGAGGGAGAAGAGAGAGAAAACATCAATGAGAAAATCTCAGGAAAAGATGGGTGAAGAAAGAAAACAACATATAAGGCAAATCAAATTCAGCTGGAGAGAAGGAAGTCACAGGGTCAGAGACAGTCCCAGGACTGTATGTATAGGGTCTGATTATGTGATGTGAATGATGTAGTTTTGTGGATTCTATGGAATTGTCCCCTCTCTGTTCTGTGGATAATAACCTGGGCTATTCTGTGACAGTCCCATGTCTTCCTCTGCTGCTCTCACTGGGTTAATATCACTCACTACTGCTAGTGCAAAATCTGCAGGGAGTGGGCCAGTTGTTCTCTTCCACTCACATGGAGGTCTGTGGCTGCTGACCCACCTCCCATTACAGCAGAAGGGGACCTCCAAGGTTGCAACTTCTCCCAGTTTCTTTCATGTTCCACTCACACTACCAGAGTCTGCTGGGTGATAGATAACTTTGAGTGACAGTTACACTGGCTCACAATCACTCTTCCTTTATGAAAAGACCCTCAATGGACTTCCACTACAATGTTAGCAATGTGACTTCTAAAAAAAATATTTCTATGGTATGGCTTATGTTAAGACCTTTCAATCTGAATGAATACAGTTCCTTTGCAGAAGAAGTTTTAAGATGAAGGGCTAGCAAAGTAATTCAGGGAGAAAGAGGAGTATAGAACCAGGATATAAGAGACTAATTTCCTGCCCTAGCATGGATGTTTATTAAGCTCACACACTACAGGTAAGTTATTTGGATGCACTGTGTATACTGTAATTGGGAATAATGTAAAATTTATGAAAATGAACCACACAAATATTCTCTGGAGAAGTTACCGAATTTCAAAAATAGAGAAGGCTATAAACTTCCAGGCAGAAGAAACATGTCACCTATGATACAAAATGAAAAAAAAATCGAATTATCATAAATTTGTCTCCTGTAACATTAGACACCTGGACGTAAGAGAGTTTGGGCAGAGAAAAGAGAGTGACTGAGGATTCCATACCCAAATTGACATTTTACATAAAGCAAGGGAAAGTCAACTTCAAATACAAAACACACCCAAGAAACGAATGAGCACGAGTAAGTCACTGTGATAAAGGTGAGTCCTTTTTAAGTCTGTGTAGGTAAACTATGTAAGGAGAGTCAATTAACATGGACTCTATATGTCAGCATCTACATTCAGAGATATTTATCAGGTAACAGGCATCATTTCATAAGCACAACTCAAATCAATTTAAAATGTGAAGTTCTGGAAGGAAAAGGCACAGAAAGATACGTATAACCGGTAAGAAGAAAAAATACAAGAAGATACATTTTCCTTCAGTTTGTGTTGGTGTTGTCATCATTTGAGGGAACAGAGGGGAAAGTAAGATTGAGGTGCAATTCCCTCTTTTTTTCTGAAAACTTCAGTAAACACTGTTGAGCAAAACTGGGCAAATGGAAATAAGCTAGCTGGGATATATCTATACTCTTCAAAGTAAAAGCCTGTATACATGTTATTATACGGCCCTCATTGAGAGTCTGCTTTGCTGATAAAATATAACCATTAACAAAAAGATGACTATATGCATTTGTATACCTATTAAATAAGAATTGTCAGCACAGCAAGGAAAGTGGAGAGAAATAATTTGACCACCTCTCTCTTGGTCTCATACATTATGTAAATAAAAATGTATGAGTAGAAAAGATGATTTGTAAAATAATTACTGTTTTACTTGAAGAAATTATATCTGAGAACTTACTTCAGAAAGGAAATATTTATTCTAATTACAGGTGCCCACTCAAGATTTACAAAAGTCACCCTTCGTAGGCCCCAGTGGGAAATTCAGGATATACCTAAAAGAAGAAATCATGCAGTCCTCACTCTTGAAAAATATGACCTGATTAGATTGAGACTCTTTCAAGTGAGATGAAATGAGAAAGAGCTGTGGTATTGATGTTTGAAGCTCTTGAAAGTTTACTAAGTGTCTTTTAGGCACCCTCTTCATACCAGGCTTGAGACTGGTCTCTGGAGCTAGAGTACTCACTGTGTCCCAATGTGAGCCCTGGGGGTCACAGTACATAAATCTCTAGTAGCATTTGCAAGGGTATCCATGTTGTTCCTGTTCTCAGGGACACCTTCCCCACACCGCCCACCCTCTAGAAAGCGGCTACTGCAAAGTATTTTTGACTTTAATGAACTCCTGGTCTCTAGGCTAGCTACTCTGCCATTGTAGGGTAAAAAAAAAAAATCATTGCTACATGTAGACAGGTATGGTCAGATTGAGCGTGTAATTCGGTCTGAGTTAAACCTACTTTCCCTCCCAGGCTTCGCATCAAAAGGAACATTTTTTCAGGTGTGTTTTTTTAATCAAGTTTCAAACAATCTCAACAGAAAAGCTTGCTTTATATGTTAGAACACAAATGTGTTGTGCATAAGTGAGATTTAGGCTACATCATGGAGTAACAAGAGGGTTGTGGATTGTCCAGGGAAACTGACCGTATTGATAATATTAGATTTATGACACTCTGTGTTCTGAATGCAAAACAGCACCCCTGTGCAGGCATGAGTTTGGAATATGGCAATGGAGCAATCTCTACCTTTTTTATTTCTTTAATTTGTAAGCAGACTTGACATAGTAAAACATCACAGAATGTGGGTAAAAAGATACAGTAACATTTTCAAAATAATAAATAATGCAATATTTCTGATGTTATCTCATTCAATTGATAGCATTTCTATGAAGCACTTTGTTGCAATTATGAAGTATTTACATAAATGTTTCATCCCTTTCCTGGTTTTCTTTGAAGTCTAATGTTTCAAAACTGTCTTCTTTCAACTACAAAGGAGGAATTCATCAAGATAACTAAATTATCATTCGAGACACAACACTTTCCCTTTGTGAAGTATTCAGCAGCTCCAATCATCCTTCATGAAGTACCAATCTCCACCCAGGAGACTGTAATTCAGGATTTCATGAAGGCAGCAAGCCTTCCATGTTATTGAGCTGAGGCCAGGATAGAGAACAGAGCACAACACAATAACAACAATTAAAATACTTTCCATTAACTAAGGCATTCTCTCATAACGCTCATCAATTAATTAATCCCTAATGCAATTTTCCATATTAGCATTGTACAGCCTTTTAATTCCTCACAGTTGATTTCAGGGTTTAGGATTATGTACTCTCGTTCTTTGGAGTCTACTCAGTCTCCTTTCTATTCACCAATGTCCTGTGTACTGCCAGCCATTTAAATTATTTTAGCAGTCTTGTGTTCCATTGTTGTGGCCCTATTTAAATATTTATCACTTCCTCCTCAAGGCGTTTCATCAATCAAACCATCAATTAATCCTTGACATGTACCTTTATTATGTTAGACATTCTCAGAGTTGCAAATTAAGTACAGAGGCTAAGTTCCTACACTCGTAGTCCATGATTTTTGTTTTCAGGCATATCAAACAGTTGGTATGGGGGAACTTGATGCTTTTCTCTGGCTGGGATCTTAGGAGTCGAGCCCAGGCTAATAGATTAAAGGACAAACAAAATAAGGAGACCTTGAGCAACATGGAAAAGTCCAAAGACCAAGTCCATAATCTCAGGTGGAGACACACTCCTGTGCCCAAGGTGGACATAAGAACCAGCTCCTGTAGATTACAAATCAAAGCAAAAGATTCAGAACCAAAGACTGGGGATGATCGTAGAGGTATGACATGGTATGACAGAGACAGGGTATATGACAGAAAGCCTTAGAGGAGAGCGGTGGGAAGAGTATTGCCAAGAGGCCTGAGTGGGGCTAGAAAAAATGTCAGGACTGCAGGCCAAACTGTGATGCCATCAAAGTGGCCCAGCTGTTCTCCACACACATTGGGGACTTTGTACACTCTGATGGACGTAGTCCATGGGGAAAATGGCCCCGGGTTTATGGTAGGGTTTATGGTAATGCAGTTTCTTGTGGTGATAAAGTCCCTGGATGGCGGTGACAGCAAATCTGCAGCAGCAGTGGCTGAGCCAGCTGCTGGTTTCTGAGCACAGCTCCCTTAATCGCAATGGGCTGTTTTTTTTTTTTTTTTTTTTTACTGCAGGGCGTCAGTTTTCATCAGGAGATAGGGCTTACCAGGGACAGCGAACCCCAACCCCATTGTCAAACGCCAAGGAAACCAACTGGAAAATCTTGAGGCTGCAGGAATCTTCTAACCAGCTGGTTTAGGGGCAATGAAGGAGTGAGTTCAGTTAATGGAACCCCTGGGAAACTGAGCCCGTGGAAGCTCTGAATGGTGGAATCTGGTTCTTCCACAGTTAAGAGTCTGCTCCTTGGGCTGTGGGATGGAGGCCATGTGCTGAAGGGCCTGAATCCTCCTCAGGGAGGGGCAGTAATGGAGATGTTGGGCCTTACCCATATAGACAAAGTGAGAGTCTTGAAAAATGCAGGTTTTGTAAAACAATGTCCAGAAATGTCAGTCCAGGAGGCAATATTCACAGAACACTGGTAGCAGTTGGCTAAAGGATTTCATTATGGGTGATGCATGTGTGATCCTTGGAGAGGCATGTGACTAAGACAGAATTGGAGCTCTAGAACAGGGAGAGCTGATTGGGTGTGTGAAGCTGAACCAGTCATGGGGTTGTGGAATCAAGTCGAGTAAAGATAGACTTGGGAAGGATGATTTTTGCATTGAAAAGGACAAATTTGCTGGACCAGTAGGGGAAAAGGAGCTTCTCAGGGGAAAAGGAGCCTGTTCAGTTGGTAACAACGAAAATACATCCAAACAGGGAGAAGCTTGTGTTTGCAACTCAGGGGAAATCCACTCATAGGAGAGCTCTTTTTGATGTTTTCTGAGAATCAACTCTGTATTTTGGAAGAAGAATGATATGCCAGAAAGTAAAAAAAGAAAGAAAAGAAAAAAGAAAAAAAAATTCTCCTCCTTGCCAAGGAGATGTACTTGCCATTCTCCTAAGAAAAGAAATGTGCACAAATAATAGTACACATATCCTAAAAATTTTGAGTTTCCCAACTTCATATTAATTTGCAGGAAGGGAACATCCTGTGGGGATGTTATTTAACATTAGCAAAAAGACTATTAGGCTAATAATGGGCCCCAAGTTGGCAAAATCAAAGAAGCAAAAAGTAGCAGTGCACTTTCTTGGTCTCTGGAATCATAGATCCTCACAGGTACAGCTCCTCCCCTTCACAGTTACTCTTCAGCTTGCGGGGGGTGGGGGGGGGATGCTAAATGTTTTAGATTTAGGTTTCATTTCTTTCCCTCTGCATTTTAAAGTAAATTTTGTTTTTCCTGTTTCATTTTTGTAAGCACTGGTTACTATATGGATATTAAAATAGACTCCAGAAATAATAACAAAGAATTGGAATATAAGCTCTTGGCTATCCTACAGGACAAATAAGTCTGGTTGGAGTGTGTCAACACATAGAAGAGCATTAAATCAGTTCCTGCGAAAGGTACATTTCTTTGAGTGCCTTGAAGTTAACTTATGAGAGAGCTGATGTGATGGGCAATTTACCTTTAAAGCCTGAGTCCTTTTTATTATTATTATTTTTGTTGTTGTTGTTTGTGGAACAAGTCTTATGAAATCCTTTGACCATAAAATGTTATATATACTCATAAACAAAACCTTGAATTTCAGAAATAAGGCCAGTCTTAATTTTGTCATTAACCATTAAACCACAACAAATTCAATATAATAGTCACTGTGAATGTTTAACTTAGCAGCAAAAATATATTTAGTCATTAGTACTTCCTATCCTGGACTGCTCTGTAGGGCTAAAAGGTCTCTGAAGGCATGAGAAGAGAGCACTATTGCAGGGATATGGAAAGTTAGTTAAGACCTCAGGAGAGGTAGGCTTGAGATTTGCTTGCAGAGATTACTCCATTTAAATTTAGTGTTATTGTTATTAAAAATAATAATGAAAATCCCCATTGCATTTTACCTTAAATGCCACCTGGGGAAGTTCTCCTGTTACTGATGAGGATGCTGAAGCCAATGACGATCAATACCCTAGCTCCAAGCTCCCAGAGGTGCTCAGTGCCACAGCCAAAGCCACTGCTCCACCTTCTCATGCCCTTATATTGCTTATTTGGGCATCCTTAATGCAAAACTAAAGGAAATGAATCACACATAGCATGACAAATCTGGGTGTCTTCATCATGTTGTTCTCAAAAAGGTGCTTAATGACTTGATGACTGTACATTTTTGAGAAGTTGAAGTCATAAAATTTGTAATCACTAAAACAAGTGCAAATGATTCTTCAAAATGCATAGACTAAGCTTTGGGATGTGTGGAGCCAAGCAATCCTCTGCCAGACTGGGAAGGAGAAACCCAGAAACCTGGATCATTGCTTTTGCCCTATGTCCAGTCACCTCCTAAGGATAGGACATGTGGACCAGGGCTTGAACTTCAGAAGAACAGGGTTCAAATCACCACATTTCTACTTATTGCCTTTTGACCTTGGTGAAATCCCTTAATTTCTCTGAACCTTATTTTAAAATTTTATTTTAATGCATAGAGAACTGATAATGATATACAACTCTAAAGGATGGTGGTGAATACCCAAGATGGACAATTTAATGATTGGTGTTGGGGGGTAGATGAGGACTCCAGCTAGAGACTCTTAGCAGCTATAGGTGAAGATATGAATTTTAAGTTATCAGGGAATATGGGGAGAAAGGATAATTTGAATAAAATAATCACACATGAACATTGTTTTTTTAATTATTAAGTTTTCAATGAAGTGGTATCTACACAGCATATGCATATTGCTGGATTGGATATGTAGTTCCTGCTTATTTTACCTTAAAACTGAACAACCGTCAAATCTAAGAAAAAGGAAGGAAAAGAAAGGTGAGAAGAGAAATGGAAAGGAAGGAAAGAAAGTGGAGGGAAAAAAAGGAGGTTTAAAAAGGAAAGGGAGAGGGGAAAAAGCAAGGAGAAGATGGCAGAGAGAAAGAAAGGCGGCAGATATCTGATGAATATTCACAGGAGCTGGAACTGGCTGAAGGCAACATTTATAATTGCAAGGCTACTTAAAATCTAAGTACCTAGACAGAGAGCCTGTGAATAAGCACCATTGTAATTATTAAAGGGAAATAGCTACAAAGTCTCCAAACTGTCCCTGAGGGTGTTTTTCCTGTTACTTATTCTTTGTGCCAACACATCCAACAACATACAGAGTTTAGTGCTTTAGCTATCACCTTTACAAAGTTTGAGTAAAATCCTGTTGGTTGGAGTGGAAGAGAAAGTGAAAGTGAATCAATCTCTCTCTCTCTCTCTCTCTCTCTCTCTCTCTCTCTCTCTCTCTCACACACACACACACACACACACACACACACATACACCTCTTGTTTTCTTGCTAAAATGATTTCATACTGCTTTAAAGAAGAGTGAGTGCAGAAGCATGCACATTCTCACACACACACACACACACACACACACACACACACACACACACACACCACTGCTGCAGCAATAGAAACATACCTTCTTTATGTTTTGCTTTTCAGCCATTTATTCCATTGAAGTAAAGATTATCTTCCTGGTACATTTTCTTTTCATCTTCGTCACTCACCTACATTCTATGATTATTAATTTTAGCAAAGCTTGGAGCATTTATCCTTCAATTTGGAAACCATCACTTCAGACTATTCACTCCACTTGCCAATGGCGGTTTGCCCAACAAGTTCACTTAATCTTCTGGATTCCATTTAGCTCACTTGCAAATGAAGTGGCCATAACATCCCTAGGTGCCTTCAGGTTCCTGACACTTCATGATTCTCTGAATACATACTGGATCACCTTTGTGGGCTGTGTTTCATAAGTGTACAGAAGCCTAAAGTGTATAGGACACTGTGGTTGGGGAAGTGCATCAGATCCTTGGCCAACTAATTTCTTTTTAGCAAACTAAATATTGCAGCTGCTTTATGTCATTTTAAGTTACATTTCTTTGGTGTTGAAAAATATCCAGCTGCTCTATTTTCACAATTATTGGAGGGTCAATTTCATCCTCCCATTCCATCATTATTAGGATCCCACTTTTATGACTCCATGCTCCTAGAATCTAGTCATGTCCATTTTCATACCCACTCAGACTGCCTTGGCCCCATCTCCAATATGTTTTTCTAATTATGTCTTTTATTACCTCTTCCAAAATCACCCATTTCTCCCTCTCATCCCCTCATCCCTATCTTGCTACAAGTTTCAATTTCTCTAATTTAGCTTTTGTTAGCTAGGTGATCAGAGGAGCAAACTAATTAAACTAATTTGAAATGTAAATGAATGACACATCATCACCTGTTTTGTTTCAGTCAGGGAAATTTGCATTGTATAAAAACCTCAGTTTTACCTTCTAGATTCATTTGTTCATTTATTGCCACTAAATCATAAGCATACTCCCAATCATACTAAGAAATTGACCTACTCTGGAGGTAAGTTTACTTCATGGGAACCTGGTCAGATTAGCGGAGGCCTTAATTGTGGCCTTAGTTTTTTAGATCTTTAAACAGAAGCAACTGTAGGATTAGAGGAGCTGAACTGAAAGAATAATTTTGCCTGTCTGTTTTTCTTTAATTTAATTGTGGTTGAACCATCTAACTTTTAATAAAATCTTGACTATTTTTGAGGAAATCCTTAACAAATATTCATTTTTCCACATTAAAGTCTGACCCCTAAACATTACAGACCTAATATTACCAAGGAAAATTTAAAGATATCAATCATATAGAACTGCACATAGAGGGCTAAAGGAATATATCTAGGTTATCACTTCCACACGTAGGAGAAATTTGCAAATTTTAATCAAATATGCCCAAAGTTAATATTTTAGATTGTATGGACAAATATCTAATAAGAAAGCAGCAAACTACAACATAACTTGTGCTTTGGGGAATGTTTCATGAATCTGATATGTCAAAATTAACAGTGGCTATGATGAAATTACAGACTAGTTTAATTTATTTTTTTTTGTCATGCTGAGAATCGAACCCAGGACCTTGCACACACTTGACAAGTCCCCCACCACCAAGAAACAACCCCAACCCCAAATCACAGATTGAAATAATATCAAGATATTATTGTAAAGTAATGTGGGGATATGAGGAATATGTTATTGGGGGCTTATAAAATGAGATAAAGCAGAGGACACATACAGACACCCAACACTTCTACACCACACACAATGAAAGCAAAGCCAGGCTGAGGTGCTTTCTCCTTCAAAATGGGATGCTTCTAAAACTGACAGAAATGGCAAGAGGGCATTCTCTAAGTACAGAGGTAGAAGTAAATAAATAGACACAGAAACAGCATAAGAACTCTCCCAGTATGGTGAATACAAAGCAAAGCAGGTCCTAAAGATTCCTTGGATACAAAGAATATTATTGTACAAATATATATTCTTATGTGACAGACAGAATACTTTGAAATTATTTTCATCATTGGAGGAGACTGGGAAGTGAACCTTTCGATTGGTTTGCTTGTTTTCCTGTCTTGGTATTGACGTGTAAAAAGAAATCCTGTATTGACAGAACTAGATAGGAATACTAAGATTTGAGGCATTCTTTAGAAGTAATGGCATAACAGCTGCTCTGGTTCAGTTTAGCTTCTCACTGCTATTGTTTGGTGATAAGAGCAAACTAAATGAATACCCCAAGAAAATTACATGGCATTATTGGAACCAATCCTAAGAAAATGCCAATTCGAAGAGATTTGTGAATTCAAACAAGTTGACAATGGTTCGTTTTCCAAAGCTGTCTCTTGCCTGGAATACAGCGCCCTTGTTGATGCCTAAGGTTTTTAAGAACTATGAAGACATTGAATGCAATGCTAGAATTTCTTACACTAAATCAATAGAGCCAAAGAACTTAATCAAGCAAAGCAGGCTCTCGGGGAGGTCCCTTTGCCCTTCAATAACATCCAGATCCATGATTTGGGAAAGACTGTAGACTTTAGAGTCACTCCAAATTTACAGCTCTGAATAAGCCTCACGAAAGAACTACAGAGTGCAAAACAAGAGTGATGAGTATTGAGCAGAAGGGGGCTGGAGGTACAGGGCAGAGTCACAGTGGGGACAGCACAAGGGACCCCTGCTGCTCTGAGGCAAAACCAAATCAACAAGGCTCCTTCTAGAATGTCTGATCTGAGCCCATCACCTCCTGGGACCTGCCTGTCCTACCCCATGACAGCCTGAGACCACCTGTAGCTGTAGCTGGAGGCACAAAACTTCATTTTAATTGGTATTTATTTCCTAGTAGCAAATCATCAGGATGCCAACGTATAATCTTTCCTCAATATTTTTAAGGCTAATTTATCAAATTAGGACAGACTATGGCAAATTCAGTTATGAATTACCTAATCATAAAGCAAACACATCAGAATGAAGGGTTCAAGAGGCCAGGGAGTTATCTGCATCATTTGTATCTGAATTTCCAGCAGCTAAAACAGTGTATGGCGTGCAATAGTCATGGTGAATGGCAAGTGAGTCACACACACTCTGATACAGAATCCAGCATTTTAGAAAATTTATACAGATTTTCAGGAATTTTAGATTTTCTGATTTTCATTCTCATTATGATAAGTGTGCATTCCTGTTTCCTGGCTTTCTAAAGGACATCTAAATTATTGGTCAACTTATATTCCAATCACTGGTAGCTAAACCCCTTTCTTTTATATCCTACTCTTCTGAAACAAAATTATTTTTCCTTATTTCATACACTTTCTTTATAACTATAGTACCTACAGGATAATTAATATCTTGTTATCTTCCCAAAGTAACTCATAAGCATTATGATCCATATATGATGATGGGAATGAGTTACCCTATTTTTTCTAATTATCAGACATATAAGAGTCTTCAATACTTATAAGCATAATATCAGCCATAAAAATAATTGTGTCACAATATGTCACAAATATAGGATTTTATATGGACAATTTATTTTATGATTCATTAATAATTCTTAGTACTGTTGATATCCACAGAGGATTGGTTGGTTGCAAGATTGGTTCCAGAACCCCTGTGGTCATCAAAATCTAATGATACTCAAATCCCTTTTATAAAATGGCATAGCATGAAATATAACCTCCACCCTGCTTTCCATATATTAAACCATTTTCAAATTACTTAGAGTAACCCATATAATGTAAGCCCTGTGTTAGAAGTTGGTATTTTGTGTTGTTTAGAGATTAATGACAAGAATTAAAGTCTGTACATGTTCAGTGCAGATACACTTTTCCACACATGTTCTCCTATAGTTGAATAAATCTGTGGATGTAGAAGGTGGGGATATAGTGGGACCAATTGTACTTTGTCTTGTATGAATTTTGGAGAAAGTCAAAATGTTTTTTTTCTGAAGGATACATTATCATGTAAAGTATATGTAAATTTCCCCTAAGGTAGCCATGACTCTGGAAGTAAGAGACTGAATTAGGAAAACTGCCCATGCTTTTTAGTTCCTCTAAACACTTTCCATAGCTCCTACCAGGGACATGAGGCAATGTGGTTAAAGCTTTGGCATCTATCATGTTAAATGAGGCTACGGCCAATGAGGCAACAATAAAAGAGGAAGACAGACAGACAGACAGACTGGGGAGACTGGAAGGATGGAGAGAGGGAGAGAAAGAGAAGAGAATAGCAATTGTAGTAATAGGAAGTTCAAACTTAGAACTAAATGAAGGTCATACATTTGGAAAAGAACATGCAAATGGAGACTAAAATGTACCGATTCATATAAGTCTAATAATACTTACGCGATGAGTATTTCATCCTGAGTCTCTAAAGTTTTCTTAGTATGTTTTAGTCATCCATAATCATTGAGATATCCCTCCCCCACTTTCTTGGCAGAATCTCAAATTAGTGGTAACTATGTATCCTAAATGAAAATCAGAAAGATCATACTTTTCTGACATCAGGCTTATTCAGTACATTTTTGCCTATCATATGAAGATGAATCATTAAGAGCTAATTTTACCCCTTGCCGAATGGCCTCACCTCATCCTTTCTCCCAATTTGTGGCCTTGTTAAAGGATTTATGAGACAGAAACGGAAAACTGCACACAGAGCCCTCATCCCTCAGTCCTTCCAAGTACCTCCGAAAGGTCCTCACGTCGGGCTCCCAGACCTGTACTTGGTCTGGGGGCTTCAGTCAGCTCCATCAACCTGGGCTTTCAGCCTTAGCACTTCATATTCCCCAACACCACCATTCTTATCCCTTCAGATTACTCTGGGGTCCTCGTTCACTGAGGCCATCCTCTGCCTGGAGATACTTTGTCATTGTTGTTGCTCAACAGAATGATCTATCCATTCCTTGCTTAACAATCTAGACACTTCCCTTCCTCAAACAGCTGGTTTCAGCCCATAGCTCAGTGCCTGAAGTACAATAAATTAAAGTTTAATGGATAAGGAGTAAATGAATGAGTTTGAAATCTGTGCTCCATGTCAGCCTGGATTTATAATTCTGCAGCACAATTTTAGCAAAGCCACAATGGAAGAACCAGAGAACATATATTAAGTGTATAGATTTTTAATTTTTTCTTGTCTAGGGAATATGAAATTTACAATGATTCTCTACTCTAGCTGATTAATTTATAATTATACAAGAATTTGGGTAAAAAGAACCACATTACTAAGCCCAAAGTAGCAAATATTCCCAACAAGCCATGCAGCTGCTCAGAGCCATGTACTGGTAATCTAACTATTTTGGGGTGTAGTTTTATCAACAAATGTTAAATCAATAATCATATCCCCTAGTTTTAACTAATGGGTTAAGTATGTTTGTATGTTGGGAATTTTCCATATAATATACTAAACATTATTGAGCAAATTTCAAAGGCCCAGTTCTCATGGAACTTATTATGGAAAGGTCAGAAAAATTACAGGCTATTATTGCAAAAGTAATCATAAATTACAGAAATGACAGAAACTTTGAGAAGTGCGATTAAATTTGTCAACTATGTTAGGAAACAAGTGTCATATGGCATCCCAGATTAAAATTTAGCCTTATATGCTAAAATGCACATATATATTTATCACGCTATAAACTAGATAACCACAATATAAACATAGATGGGTGTATTAAGAAAGCAAATAGGATCATATAATTTTTTCCAGATTGTCAATGTTCATATAAGAAATAAATGGAAAAAATCAGATGGGAAACATTTGCAGAAAAGTAAAACTGGAAATATATTACATACACACACACACACACACACACACACACACACGGCTGTCCCTCAGTATCTGTGGATGATTGGTTACAAGATGCCTGATGGATAGCAAAATCAGTGCCTGTTCAAGTCCCTTATACAAAATGGTGCCAAAGGACATCATTCCATATAATTTAGATTTTGTATACTACCTAATACAAAGTAAATACTATATAACTAGTCATTATATTGTATTGTTTAAGGAATAATGGCAAGAAAATGTCTGCACTCATCTAGTACAAATGCATTTTAAACATATTTTCAGTCTGCAGTTGGTTGAATCCCATGGAGGTCGAATCCATGTCCATGGAGGGTTTGCTATCTATGTATGAAACTGTAAACTTGAAATTCAATCTAGAGAAGGGAAGTTCACTCTAGTAATATGGAAGCAAATAGAAAGGCTTAAAGTGACTGAGCCAAACTAAAACTAAATGCCACATTCTTTGTACTTAATTCTACATCAGTAACAAAAATCTGTTTTTAATACTTTGAACAGATGTACTTCTACTTGTTCTCTTGAGAAGATCTTTCATTGTGTTTTTAATGCAGATAAGACTTCCAAATGTTAATAAGAATTATATTGGATTAAAAAAACTTTCAATTATTTTTTAAAAGATGGAGAAACTTAGATTAAACAAGTTTCCGTACATCAGGATCTCTCAGGTTCGTTGATAAATATCAGAGAGCTTCTTGGGACTATAGACTCAGACCTTCCCAGACAGGAGCTTTCTTGCTAAGCATCTTGCAAAAAGTCTGGCTTTTCAAAGAGGATGTATTAGAAAACACTAAGACAGTTTTTAAAGGAGAGTTTTGAAAAGGTCCATTTATTTCTAGCAATTGTTAACACTATCCTATACATAGTAGCTAATTAACTGTAAGAGTTCCCCAATTAGCCACGTAGAAATGAAAATACATAATGATCAGAACATAATTCATTATTAAAGATCTAGGGTGGTGGTAATCAAGAAGTGTCAAAGAAAATATTTAAATATTTTCTTGATTCAAATAGCTATAATTGTTGATAAAGTACAATCAAGAAGTAGGAAGGAAAAAAATCTAGAATTTTGCTGTCAAAAAAAGAGAATGAATTTAATAATACATTGTTGGTGGGACTGCAAATTAGAACAACCACTTTGAAAAGCAGTATGAAGGTTCCTCAAAAAATTAGGAACTACCATGTGATTTAGCTATCCCATTCCTTGGTATTTATTTTTAAAAATCATGTTGTAAAGCCACTTCAATGTTTATAGCAGCACTATTCACAATAGCCAAATTATGGAACCAGCCCACTTGCCTGTTAACAGATGAATGGATTAAGAAAATGTGATATATATATATATCTCCTATGATATATATATATATATATATATATATATATATATATATATATCCTATGAAAATAGAGGGGAGATCATTGAAGTAGAGGAAATGAATTGAGGGTAAGTAAGGAGGGAGGGGAAAAGGGAGAAACTGTGGAATAAACATGATCAAATTATTCTAGGTTCTAGGTGCCTATATGAACATGCCACAGTGAATTTCACCTTTATGCATCTCTATTAAACATCAATCAAACGTGCAATAAATAAATGAAAGAAGGACAGTAGAGAAATGGTAAAAGGGGAAGAGAGAGGGGGAGGGAAAGAAGAGGCACTGGTGACAGAAGTGGAGCAAACTGTATTCCATGTGTGCACAATTAGGTCAAAATTAACCCCAATATCATTTTATCTATGATGTACTAATAAAAATATCAAAAATAGAATTTTTGTTATAATCAGTAAAAAGCATGATCTATAGTTGGCTTATTGATTTCAATTTAATTTTACGTTTTCCATAATGATCAGCCATCCAATTTTGAAAGAAATGTGATTTAAGAACATCTAAACTAGCTACACAAGCAATAGGGATTTATTTTGCTGATTTAATCATATTTAGCATCAGAGTATTATTCAAGAACATCTTTAAAAACTATATTAAATTTTTACAATGCTCACTAAAAATGTGGTGAAACAGTGTAGGATGCCTGTGCAGTGTATATTAAAATAAGACTCTCTCTGGGCACGGTGTAGCACTTTTGGTAATCCCAGCAAGTCTGGAGGCTGAGACCAAGTTCAAGGCCAGCCTCATCAATATAACAAGAACCTATCTCAAAATTAAAAATAAAAAGGACTGGGAATGTAGGTCCATGGGTAGAGCACCCCTGAGTTCAATTCCCAATACTGGAAAATTAATTAATTAATCAAAAAAAAAACCAACTTTACTGACCCTTGGCACTGCTGCCATGCTGGTCTGGAAGGCTTTGTGCTGTGGGGGACGACTGTGTACTGTAGAAAATTCAATAGCATTCTTGGTCTCTGCTCACTGGGTACCAGTGGCTTCCTTCTTCCCCTGGTTGTGACAATCAAAAGCCTCTATATTTAAATATTGCCAGACACTTCCTAGGAGGCCATTCAGACCAGCTTAGAAGTATTTCTTCAAACAGAAAAAAACAAATATACTCACAGAAACAAATTGTAAGAAACACAAAGGTGGCAGGTGCAGACAGACAAAGGACATGAGCAGACACCAAAAAACAAATATTGTCTTTCAAAGAACAGGCCAGTAAGATAAGGAGAATTGGAACATTCTTTTCAAGATTTGTGGGATGAATGAAGGGACAAGGCGGGCTCATCATGTTATGAACAAATGATGTAAGATAAAAATCAGTGTTGAAGTTGAAAAAAATCTTAATTTCAGTTACGTTACTGTCACAATGCTATTGATATCAACCCATCATTTTAAATATATGTGAGACATTTAACATTTCGCATTTGAAAATAGTTCATTATTAAATTTATTTATTAGACATGCTTTACAATATTATTTCCATGGCATTTAAGAAAAGAAAAGAAAAAAAAAAACTTTTCCTTGTGTTAACAGAAATTTTGGCTGGTCCAAACTCCAGAACTGGTTGATAATGCTTGATATAAAAGGCAACAAGGCAATTTATGTTCTTTGTCCCAAATTATTAAGCATTTGTAAACCCCTTATGCATAGCCCTTGAGCAAATATTATCTGAGTCAATTAAAACAAAAATTGACCCTATGATGATTATAATTAAAGCCAAGTTTTTAAAATGATAAATAGGATATCATTAAACTACATAAAATATTTCACTATTTTCATATGTCCTTGTATATATAGTTGCCACATATGATTCATTTGGTACATTCCTCTTCTTGAACCTCTAAAGAACTAGTATCTAAGAAATAATCTCAATCAAGAAAAGAAAATTGAATTTATGAAAGCACCAAAGGCAAGTATTACTCAACTATAATACAAAATATAGTTTTGTCCCAAATAGTTTTCTTTCTCTTCTCAGTTATTGTTTGTCTGGAGAGATTATTTAAAGATAAGGGATTTGAGCTTGTCCACTGACAGCCAAATCAGTAAGACTTTTAATGGAAAACTCTACTCAATATAGCAGAGAATAATGAAAAAAACAAAACAACAAATCAAAAATAATCCCCCTTGTTATAAACATGAATATCCACATGAGTCATTCCAAAATCTCCTTATAAACTTTCTTGTCAGGTAGTTTTGCTTATTTACATAGTTCTGAAAACAATCACTTCAGGTTTTAACTAATGTTATACTATTTTTCAATCTTTCTATTTTTTAATATAATATTATTATATTAATATAATATAATATAATATATAATCTATTTTTAATTAGTCTTCTAAACGTTTTATTTTCATATGATGTAACAAAAAATTATTTTTAAGAAACATTTTTAGCAGTCAATCCTTATTTTTTAACAAAACAAATATTTCTCAGGTATCCAAAAGATAAAAGAGAAGTACCAGAGGGTATGTGGAGAATAGGAAACTCTTCAAAACTGTTGGTGGGAATGTAAATCTGGACAGCCATTATAGAGAACAGCATGGCAGCTTCTCAGAGACAAAAAGAGAGCAGGGAAGCCATCCAAGGATCTCACCTCTAGGTGTGCATGTTGTGGAAATGAAATCACATCTCCAAGAGCTCTGCACTCATGTGTTTGCAGCAGGAAAGTTCATAAGAGCCAAATTAAGTAAACAACCTAAGCATCCATTGGCAGGTGGATGCATGAATTGCAGTGTGTGTGCATAAATGAAAATAAATATTTATTTCCAAAATATAAGTATTTCATACATATTACATATGTATTCCACTGTGCACCTACATATCTTCAAGTAGTGGTATATATGCACAAAGGAGTATTAAGCCATAAAAGATGGAAATTTTGTCATCTGCTACAAAATGAATGACCCCAAGAACATTATGTTAGGAGAAATGAGCCAGACACAGAAAGATGCGTACCATACGACCTCAATGATATGAGGAATCTGAAGAACTAGAATCACAGAAATAGATCAGAAGAACTGGACTGGGGGCTAGGGGGTGGGACATGGAAGGCTGGCCAAGGATTGAAAACTTTCACTTACACCATGAAAGACCTTAGGGTCTGATGTGCCAGGTTACCGATGATAAGTAATGCTATCTCACATTCGTCAAAGTGTGAAGGAAGTAGATCTTAAATGTTGTCATCACAGGAAAAGAAAAGTAGTTATATGAGATTATGGATGTGTCAGGCTGATTGGATAATCATCCTACAATGCCCATGTATAAGATTCATTATTTTGTGCCCTACATATATGCATTTCATTGCCAATTATAACTAGTAAAACTAGAAAAAAGTATTCATCAAACACTTAGTGTTTGTCAGGTACTAATTTAATTTGACATGTAACAGTGGGGGAAAAAAAGGAAACAAATATATCTAAAACGTGGCTCAGCTCTAGTGCCAGACACAGTTAAAAAAATGTTATGCATACATCATGTAATTTAGAATGATACATGGAAAAGAAAATGTAGAGGAGAGAAAAGTGCTTAATTAGGTATAGGTCTTATTAAAAAGGGGGATGTTGCTGGGTGCAGTGGTTCCCACCTGTGATTCCAGTGATTCAGGAGGCTGAGGCAGGAGGATCCCAAGTTTGAGGTCAGCTTCAGTAACATGGCAAGACCATGTCTCAAAATAAAAAGAAAGAAAGATAAAGGACTGGGGATGTAGCGCAGTTGCAATGGGGTTCATTCTCCAGTACCCCCAAATTAAAAAAAATTAAAATATCATATTTCAGCAGATAGTAGAAGTGATGATGCATTAGCATGAGGTGACATCTGGGAGATTCATGGCCAGTGCAAAGTCCCTAAGGCTCAAACAGGGATGGCAGGTTTAAAGGCCTGGAAGATCAGCATGGATGGAGCGGCAGAGAAAGGGTAAAACAGAGGTGATGAGGACAGAGGCAGTGCAGGCAGTTCATAGAAGTCACTTTAGACACTTTGATTTTTATCCTAAGTGGACAGCTCTTTCAAGGTGTTAAGCAGAGGAGTGATATAATTTGACTTTTAATTAATGAATCACTCTGCTATGTGGAAGGCAGTTCTTAATGAGAAAAGGCTAGATGCTTGCAAACCAGAGAGAAGCCTTTTCCAATAATGTAGGTGTGAAATGATAATGGGTTGGAGAGGGCCAAAGAAGTGGATAAAGTAGAAATATCTGAGCTCTAAATGTTTTTAAGTAGGTCCAATAGAATTCTCCTGCCAATTAAATATAGACTCTAGAGAAAGAGGTAAGTCAGGGTGACTTCAAATTATTGGATTGAAAACTTAGAAAAAACTGCTAAAATCTATGGCAGGGAACGCTAAGGATAGAGCATGCGGTGGCAGAGGGCAGATCCTGTCTAACAACACTGGAAAAAACGGCAAACGATAGTTTCAATGCTCAGCATCATGTACAGGTGAGAGAGTTCTGAACCTGTAATTCCATCCAGATATGAATTCTGAGCATGCGTTTTTGACATCAAATCAAATGCTTCTTCATAGATAATCCATGACCATCTCAAATTTCCTGTGTCCAAACAAAAACTCAGTCCTGTCCCCATCAATTGTGTTCCCCCTCTGGCATTGATGACATCTTTAGAAGAGAACACTGACATTATAGTTGTACCTGAGGAATGTCCCAACATCATCCCAAACTCCTTCTTTTCCTTAACCTCACACATCAGATGTTTAAGCATCTCCTGACTAGGTTCTGTCCTTCCTTGATACAGATTACTCCTGTACTATTTCTTGCTGGAGTCATTGCAGGGGATCATTTAATACCTCAGGACATAACAGCTCCTTGCCATTAAAGAGATTATTATTATTTCTTTAAGTTTCCTATAAAGCATTGTTGTCAATGAAAGAGTTTCACATCTCTCCCAATTTGGTATGATTCTTTATTCTGTGCTCCCATAATATCCTGACACGTGTCCGATCAGCATCATTTATCTGTCATATGTTTCATGTATGAATAATTCATAGTAAAGCTAGTACAATTAATCTTCTGGATTATGGATTTGAGGCTTGGTTGTGGCACAGGCTGGAGGTGAATTGGTAATTGGAGTTCCAGGAAGTCCTCTCTTGTGGTTGAGGGTACAGAACAGCCAGCGACTGCCAGTTGTCACTGCCAGCTGAAGTTCCTCAACTCTGTGACTGGGAAGAGATTTCCCAAGGTCTGATTCTTCCCCACTTCAGTCATTTCACACATCACTCACTCCTATTTCTGACTTTTCACTCCCCACCCGTGTCATAGCTCTTGTACCAGATTTGAGCTTTGACCAAATGGTTGTCTTAAGAGTTCATTCTTAGCCAACCATTAAATCCTAATTCCCCCCAAATTTCTTCTCTCCTACAAAGAGATTTGCTTTACTGGATCCTATTGCTTCTGCCTCAGTTCTGACCTTATTTCAGGCAAATGCAGACAACAGCCCAAGGGGTTTCAATTGCATATGAATATCTACAAGTTTCTAAAAAATAGTTTTTGGATTCACTAGATTTCTAATTGATTTTCTAGTGCATAGTGAGAAATGACCAGGATGCAACAGTTTGTATTGCTACACTTTTACATGCATTTTATTTGCACCATGATTTAAGCTGATGACATTAGTATGAAACCTTACACAATGCGATTGCTACTGATTATATGAGGAAATAAATTTCAATTTCCAAACAAATTTACTTTTGGAATTTATTCCTTCAGAAGTAAAGGGATAGATTGGCCAAAAGAGGGACATATGTGAATATTCTCTGAAATATTTTGCAAAACTATACCAACAAATATATGCAAGTAGAAACTATAATAATACAAAGAAAAGCAAGATTGAATGAATCATTGATAAACAATTATGATATGTTGATAATGATTATAGCTTAATACGGCTTCTACAAAAATGATATTGCTAGCTGGGCACGGTGATGCATGACTGTAATCCTAGAAGTTTAGGAGGCTGAGGCAGAAGGATCCCAGGTTCAAAGCCAGCCTTAACAAAAGTGCTGTGCTCAGCAACTTAGTGAGATTCTGTCTCTAAATAAAATACAAAATAAGACTGGGGATGTGGTTCACTGGTCTAATGCCCCTGAGGTTAATCCTCAGTACAAAATAAATAAATAAATAAATAATAAAAATAATAATGATATTTCTAAATGCATTAGAAAAATATTTTTGTGAATTATAACTTTCTAACTTTTATTTTATGCTATATTAATCACAAGTGAAATTTTTATTTAACAGCATATATGCCCAACATTATCTCATTTTATGACACTATGAAGTTGGTATTTTAATTAGATATATATATCTACATTATATATAATACATACTTTATATATGTGAGTATATACATATAATTAATATATATAAATATATATATATATATATATATATATATATATATATATATACTTGTAAAATCTGGAAAATCTGTAGGACCATTTAAACATGATTATATAAGGTTTTGTTCTTTTTTTAAAGAGAGAGAGAGAGAGAGAGAGAGAGAGAGAGAGAGAGAGGGAATTTTAATATTTATTTATTTTTTTTTAGTTTTTGGCGGACACAACATCTTTGTTTGTATGTGGTGCTGAGGATCGAACCCGGGCCGCACACATGCCAGGCAAGCGCGCTACTGCTTGAGCCACATCCCCAGCCCTGGTTTTAATTAATCATTCAAGATGGTTGATAGAATGACTAGAAATGTTTATCTCTTGATAATTAAGAGAAAAAAAGATTATTTTCTAACATATATAAAATCTTATACATTTAAATTTGAAAAAATATTATCATAATTTTTAAAATAACATTGCTCTATTTTTTCCTACTATTAAGACTGTTGAGTATAAGATACACACAATTTAAGTATGACATCTTTTGGAATTATTACTGATTCATAGTAATTTCATCATAACTGATTAGAAGTAAGAAAACCTTCAATTTCTTCTGTGTTTGTGATAAATTAAACATTAGGCATTTTGCTTTAAAAGCATGTTCTGTGTTTTATTGAATATTGCCAAATTCTTTGAAAAATGTCTTACTAATCATATGTTATGTTCTCCAAGATACCAAAGAAAGTTGAAAAAAGAAATAAAACTCACCCACATCACAATAGATTTTCTACTGCTTCGCAATCTGGAATTTAAAGATAATTATCATACACAATAGTTTTGCAAGGGCACCATATTTTAATTTTAAGCTGTGAATGTTACAGAAATATGTAAAAAGAGCCAAAATGTTGTTTCGCAGATGACTAATAATAATTCTTTAGGTGTGTATAGGGTTTTAGCTTATAGAATTTTTATACACACACACACACACACACATCCCCAAAATACATTGCTGATCATTTGAAAGTTGTAATATCTTCACTGAAAATACTGGTTTGGTCCCATCTACAAGATTAGAGATATGGTCACCAGCGAATTACTAGAAAGATGACATCTAAAAGCAAAACATTCTTTTAAGCATACTTAGAAATATGAGATGAACTTAAAATTCATCACACATTTTGTAAAACTATGTGGAAGATCTGAATGGTAACCAACAGGAGTCATAAAGAAGAATCCATGTTCAAAGTCATCAAAAAGTCACCCAACATGCAAGTCCTGCAATCAAGCAGGGAGTAGGCCTGCTTCCTTAGTCAAAGGAAGTGGGAAGTGGCCTCAGGAGGGCCTTCAGGTTCCCCGAGATCTCAGAAAGTGGCTATTCAGAAAGTGGAAATCTAGTCCTGCACTGGGATCTGCTCCCACCAACAGTAATGAAGGAAACTCTGTAATTTATTAGTAGAATGCTCTACAGAACATTGTAATGAATGATCGCACATGTACACACTTACATACACACATGTGCAAGCATACATCCTGACTTCACTATATAACTTAAAAATTAAGAAATAATTCATGTCTTCAGGGTCAACTTTTCTTAGAGTAATTACATGGATGAGATATGACCATAAAATGCCTATGAGTTAAGACTGTTTTAAATATGATGGTAACCAAGTCTTAAAACATCTTCAATAGGGCAAATGTGACTGCATTTATTTTATAGTTTAAGAAAGCAAACCTTACAAAGGGGAAATCATTCATGGTATACAGCTATATGATGTTTTAAAAGTTCAATGTGAACTAAATATTGACTCACTAGTTTTCAGGAAGCATTTTAAAAATATTGAGAAAACTTTAAAAATGGGCTTGGGAAACCTACCACTAACTCTACCACATTGAGAGATGTTTCAAAGGGGCAAACATGATAGCTATAGGAGTGTGGGCACCAAGTTTCATTTCCAGGGAGGAGACTCCTTGTCCCAGCCTGCAGGAATAGTGGGGGCAGCATGACCTGCTCTCCGAACAATCACCCAGAGTCCAGAAGAGCTGGCCTGGGTGCTAGGCTCCTTCTGGTCAGTTCTAATAATCACCAGAGATAAACCTTTAAAAGAAGACCATTCCTAAATTAAAACATTTTTTAAAATAAATCAGGGGATGATTTATCTCTTTCATCTACTTATTGTCCTACAAATATACTTAAAAGAGTCTTTCATTTAAAAAAATAATTTAAGTATTTCCTGGAGAATGTAAAACTGCAACAGAACTTTTATACTGTAAAGCTATTTGCTATGGACTCTTACTTACACTCAAGTGGCTTAAAGTTATTATTGAGGAAAAGTGCAGAAGTGCAGAGTCTCAGATATTACTAAAGATTGCAAAGATCTTAAAGATGTAGATGTATGGAAACTTCAGTTTTATTTCTTATGACTTCATCTTAGGTAGAGTAAGGCCAGCATACTGTTAAAAAATATTAATCTTTTAGACAGAACACTTTGATTCACTCCCCAGCTTTACCATTTGCAACCTAGGACCCCTCCATACCTCCGTGTCCCCACGGGATTCATTCCTTTTGGCTGATTTCAATGACCCCTTCTAGTTTCAAAAAGGACCTCTATAAAACTGCCACAAAGCAGTTATTACTTTAACACAATAAATAAAGAATTTTTGTGTATAAATAAAAATTCAAAGCCATGATTTCTCATGTACAAAAATTAATATCAGTACAAGCTTTTTTCATTTTTTCAAGAATATTTTTCTCTTTTTTTTGCTAAAAATAGGGAAATACAACATACTAAACTTAGATTTGACATTTCCCCATCCCATATATGTTAGCAATTTTCACCTCTGATTCTAAAGAGGGATTGAGTAGCTGATGTACAGTGTCTTTTAATGCATTGATATGCTGTTATAACAGAAAATGAACAAGAGTTCCCCATCCTTTCTCTTGTTCTCAGCGTAGTTATGCTAGTGTCAGGAACTGCTTAGTGGCTCTTAGGTCTTCTCACATTTGTTTTGAGAAACTAAACATTTTGCCCATTTAAGACACACTCACCATCAAGGATGATCTCAGATTTTAATTAAATGTAGTTCTTTCCCAGATAATGTGGGAAGAGTTATCCGGAGGAGCTGGCAGCTTGAGTTCTAGTATGATTGACATGGAAGACAGGAATTTTTTTTTCTATAATAAAGTCATCATTTTGTGTAATTACTTACATGGTTTCATTTTTTTTTCTTTTTAACCTCTACTTCTCCTTGCAATGTTTCCAAGAGCATATTCTGCAGATTTCGTTAAGCCTGAATAACAATCCTATGATTTGAATTCAATTTGGTGTGCTTCAATTCAACAAATATTTGTTATGCCCAAGTCTATCCAGGACATTATTAAAGGAATCAATAGTATGGAACACAACAGATTCCCTGATTCTTAGAATTTATTTGAGTTAAATTTTCTAGCGTTCCTGGCCCAAAACCAACATTTTATTTTGGGATAACAACTGCACAGAGCTTTTGGGGGAGTCAACTTATATTAAATATGTTATATCTTAAGATAATCACCAGTGACTGAAAATTAAAGCTACACAGTTTTGCTACTTCTTCAGCTCTGAAGAAGCAGGGCTTCTTGAAGTTTCTGAACTCCCTGGTTTGCTATAAACGGGCCAAAATCTCAGCCTCGCCAGATAAAAATTCTGCATCTTCTGAGAAATTTTCATCATTTCCAAACCTTGATACTCTCTTCTGTACAACAGAAACACTAAATAATATTTACCAGCTGAGCAGGATGGCATACATCTATAATACCAATGACTTGGGAGCTGAGGCAGGAGGAGAGCAAGTTCATGGCTAACCTAAATTGTATATATCATGACTTTATTTTGGTAGGGATTAAAGGAATTTATGACAATGAGTGGTCATTAGAAATTAGTAATGGTCAATAAATATGATCAATTCTTGTTTCTGTGAACAATATGAGCGATATTAAAAGGGCAAAACCACAGTATAAAATTTTAGTATCCTTATCTGGAAATCAAAGATTTATGAAGAAAATTCTCTGAGAAATGTAACACATTCTGCTTTGATTCTTTTGGCCTGTAAATATTTTTCCTTTCTTTTTCTTTGTCTCCCTCTTTCCTTCTCCTTCTCGTGTCCTCCTCCTACTCTTTCCCCCTTCTTCTCCTTCTCCTTTTCCTTCTCCTTCTCCTTCTCCTTCTCCTTCTTCTTCTTTTTTTAAACTATATGCATAGCCAAATAGTGTTCTCTGAGCTGCAGGGGCTCACCAGCATTCTCAGGTGTGTGTCCCCTTCCTATACTCTGGAAGCTCAGTGAGACTCTAGGGGCAGACGGTGAGCACTGACAGAAGCAAGACTCAGACCCACTTAACTAACGAGTTTGTCAAAATTTCAGTTGTTATCTGAAACTCAATATTGACTCTCCTGTCATTGTTTTAAGAATGCCTAAGAGCCCACAGGGAGCCTTAGCTGCACCATGTCATTTCACCATTGTGCGACTGCAGATGATCCAAGCTTACTCTTACATAAGTTTTTTTTTTCTCTTTTTTTTCCTGCTACATATGATGAAACAATTCCCTGAGTCAATAAAAAGAAGGAAGTCAAACTAAATATTTAGCCTGTAGAATTAAGTACAGCAAGGTAAAGTGTTTGCCTGGAAAACAACCATATATTTAGAATAAAATCATAGAGAGGTGGGAGGAAGAAAAGGAAAGCGACCTTGTCAAACTACTTTTGCATCATTATATTAAGCCACAAAATAACTGTTTCTTTATTATTTAGTAGCTCAGTTATTATCATACTCTTTCTTTAAACCATCCTTTGTGAAGCTCAGAGCAAAGCTATTTGAGAATGTATGATCCTTTTTAAATCACAGACTATGTTGGCTGATGTACTGTGCACCAAACATAAAGGAAAATAAGGAGGCAAAGTGAAAATGAACCATCAGTGTTTTCCAAATTGCTTCTTTGGTAACAATTTCATCATCTTTTTTTTTTTTTTAAACAAAAAGGTGGAATGAATTGAAGAGGCAGAGCAGATCATAAAACTGGAAGTTTAGTAATCTGTTGCTTTTCCTTTAGACATAGAAAATATACTTTATGAATAACTAAAACATTCTGATAAAAGAGATGATGGCTGTTATGTATTATTCATGTGGCAATGAAGTTACACAGTGCTTCTGCATCGACTAAAGAGACTAACCACAAGGAACTAACTTCAAAGTACATCATCTCTTAGGTCTCCAAAGTAATAAAGATCTAGACGCTTTCTCCTTTCCAGTATTTGTTCTGCACAATTTAGAACGTAGTTTCTTTCCTTCATTAGGCCCTCCTTGTGAGTTAGAGTAAATTGGAGGGGCAGGGATTGAGAATTCATTGTACTGCATGTCTCAGATGCAGAAGCTGCTCACGCACTAGTGGATTTATCAACCGAATGCTGCCCAATCCACTCGTCTATTGACTGACAGCTGTGCCCCAGGGCTTCTGCTTCTGCTACAGTTGACTACAATTTCCAAGGAAGCAACAGCCCAGTCAGATACTCCAAAATTAGAAAACTGATACAGTAAGTTTGGCCACTGTTCCTAAAAATATAAGTAAATCTTGTTGTTTCAGTCAATGCTAAAAAGCAGACTTTCTATTACCTAGCTTGACACAGCACCAGTAGGAATATGTAGCTGTACTTAATTGTTCTTCATAATGTCATGAAAAACATCTTAAAATTTTTAAGGTCAAAGCTGATAAGAATTTTTATATTTTCTATTTCAATTTCAATCTATAGAGAAGAAGCCTTGATATAAATAGCAAAGTGAAATCTATGACATTAACTATTTTTATAACGTATGCAAATGGGACAAGAAAGAGTACACAGCTTGATGTGAAATGCATAGAACCATACAGAGAAAAGTGTCCAGTCTTATTTACACCAAAAATTGATAACGTTATTTCTGTTTGGATCAGGTTTGTTGGATGTGAAGTCACCACTGAAAAACTGAGCAAGTAAATCATGACATGGATACTGGTCTGCACAGGTTGGAGAGCTAGAGGGCTGCAGGGCTATTCTGGGACAGAGCAGCAGGAAACTATTAGTGTTCCAGGGTAACAAACTGATCCATGTGTGCACAGATCAAGGGCATAGTCTCACTAGGGCTTTGTGTTCTTTAGAAAGTCCCACCCAGTGGAGTTTTCTTTTCAATGGCCCACATGAAACTCTTTTTCAAGATAATGATTTCAAATAGTCATGATGAAATGAAATTTGTGGCTTGCTGTTCTCAGGATTTTCCTTCTTTAAAAAACAATTATAAAGCTAAATAATATTCCATTGTGTATATACCATGCATCCCACCCTCTCTTTCTTTGCTTTCTTTTCCTTTTTGTTCTTTTTTTTTTTTTCTGTATTGAGGAGTGGATCCAGAGCCTCTCACATGCTAACAAGTGCTCCAACACTGAGCTACAACTCCACCCCACATGATCTCCACACATCACTGAAGAACTCTTACTTGTTTCAATCCTGGTCAATTAACAAATGGGTCAACCTGGAAGATGTTGAGCTAAGTGAAATGAGGCACAGAAGGACAAACACTGCATGATTTCATTTACATGGGGAATCTAAAAAATATTAATCTCACAGAAGCAAAAAGTGGAATGGTAGTCACCATGGGCTGGGCAGGGGACATGTAACAGGGAGATATTGGTTAAGGGATGCAATGTTTCTGTTAGATAGGAGGAATACATTCTCCATATCTACTCAACAGCGTGATAACTGGAGTTAGTAGTAAAGTTCTATATACTTGAAATTTGCTGAAAGAATACATTTTTAAAATTATCAGAGCAAAACATGACAAGGACATAAGATGATGGATGTTATTTAGCTTGATTGAATCACAATGTGAGTGTGTATGTGTGTGTGTGTGTGTGTGTGTGTGTGTAGGTGTGTATAACACTTTACATAAATATATACAATTTTCACTTGTCAGTTTTTCAAAAATGTAGTAGTGATTTCTATCTAAAGCATTCTCATTATAAATATTATTATTTAATGTTCTACTAGAGATATTAATAAAAGTAATTATGCAAGAAACCCCAGAAACACAAGAATTATAAAGAAGTATTGCATCTGTATGTAATACAATGGGCCTAAACTAAAAAAGAAGAAGAAACAAAACAATCTAAAAAATGAAGATGAGTATATAAAATTTTATAACCTGGGCATTTAAAAATACTGACAATTCAAGCGATATACTCAAGAGGCTTATGGAAACAAACCAAATTGAAATATACTCCAGGAATACAAATAGCGTATAAAGACTATTCTCATAATTTGAAATAACAAAACATTGATAATAACACAAACTTAACTTTGTAAATACCACCACTAGATGTGTATGTGTGTGTGTGTGTGTGTGTGTCTGTGTGTAAAACTATGTAACTAAGAACATAGTTCTTACAAATTAAGGTAAAAAACTGGTATGAGTATGGAAGGAAATGAATTTTCTCTGAATGTACCATTTTTATACACACACATATATACATATACAGATATATGTGTATATCTAAATACATGTTTGTGCATATGTATATATGTTATATATGTGTATATAGATATATACACACATATTTATGCATATATATATATATATATCATACATTCAGGTTTTTGTTTTTCTTTTTTGTTCTGGGGATTGAATTTAGGGCCTCATGAACACCTGCTACCACAGAGATATACCCCAGTCCTATACGGTTTTGATGTTTGGGGTTGGCATGTATTTTATATATTTTAAAAGACAAAAATTCAATGAAGCAGAAAAGTTCTTTGACTTTCCTATTTGTAAAATATTGTATAATTGACTGGTTTAAGGTTTCTTCTGTATGCTTATAATAAGTCAAAAGTCTACTGCTTCCAGGGCTCAGGGATCGAGCAGGATGGGCGCTTTTCAGCAGGTATGTACAAACGGGTGGACAGCAGCAAGTCTAAGGTGTTCCAGGATGGAATTCTCTGGCACCATGGAAATGCCGGGAGGAGAGGGGCACAGGTAAAACTGTCCTCCACTGGATGTGTGGTGATGCTCATGAGGTGAGGCTGGGCAGCCTTCCTTCCACATGGCAGGACCTCAGACCCCTGCTGACACAGAAAGGAAGAGACTGAGCTAAGTGGAGAGGCACAGGAGCGACCAGTGTGAGGCTGCTGAGAGTGCAGGACTGGTGCCAGCTCTTCTGAAGGAACTCCTGCAGGAATTGTCACCAGAAGTTTGTTTACTTTGGAAACTCGATTTTATCTAAAGAAGTATATTCCAAGCATCATATTGTACATGCTAAAACCATACAATTTTTTTAAATTATCAATTAAAAAATAAATTGAGAAAAAGAATTATTTGTTTTTCCATTTTGACTCCTAAGCCCAATTTTTTTCTTTACTGAATCAGCCATACTTCTACAGAAAAATTATAAATTAATGAATATGATAATCAAGCTATACAAGGATTATGCATATTAAATTATACTTTAAAAGGTAAGCTTTATTTTCTTTTAAAATATTGCCTATATCATTCCCATTTTTCATAAGATTCTTAAAATTATTGTGATATAAGTTACATGTAGTAAAGTTCAAAGACTCAAAATACATAGTTTGATGAGTCCTGAAAAATACTCACCTATATAACCATCTGTCAACCAAAGAAACAGGATAGTTTAATCACCCTTGAAAGTTCTTTTAATCAATAGCAATTCTCCTGAGACAAACCAATCCTTGTTATTGTGTTCTCATTTCCTTTTCCTTCCAAGATTCATCTACATGTGCACATTGATAGTTTCTTACTGCTCTGTGGTATTCCTTAGTATTAATGTAGCACTGTTTGATTATTCTTTCTTGAGTTGTTTGACTTTTAGGTCTTTTGGAATTTATTTAGTCTCTGAAGAGTTGCTTTAACCATATTTCAAGCCTTTTTGTGATATCTGATTTTATTTCTATTGAATAAATACTTTGAAGTGGAATCATGAGCCAAAGGGTGACTGTATGCCTAACTTTATCAGAAACCACCCAAGACACTCTACAAATTGTTTCATTTTTCATTCCTACCAGAGAAATGTGTGAGTTCAGTTACTCTACATTCTCACCAACACTTGGCACTGTCAATTTGTTCCAATTTTAGCAGTTCTAGTGGTTGTGTAGTGGTATTTAATCTTGTTTTTAATTTACATGCAACTGAGAACTTATGCATAAACATATTTTTGTGCTTCTCAGTCATTTGTTTATCTTTGCAAATGGCCCAAGTCTTTCCTGCATTTTAATGTGTTTTTTTTTCCAATGGATATATGGTTCTTTATATCATATCCTGTGGATGTAACTCCCTTGCTAGATACATGTCATGTGAATATTTTCTACTATAATCTAATGTTCCTTTCTTAATTGTATTCTCTAGAAAGTAGTGGTGTTATTTGTCGTTTATCTGCTTTGTTTTTAATGAAGTGTACTTTATCTCTCTTTTCCTTTCATCATTAATGCCATTTTCACATTTCTATGAAATTACTGCCTAGCCCATGTCACTAAAATATACTCCTGTGTTTTCTTCTAGAAGCTTTTTAGTTTAAGATACTGATATTTAGGTCCATGTGCCATCTCGAGAATTGTTTTATGATAAGGAGGCAAGGACCAAAGCTTATTCTTTTCATATGGTTGCTTAGTTTCCTAGATAGAGTGGATGAGACAATTTACCTTTCCCAGATGAATTACATCGGATGCTTTAGTTGAAAATCAATTAGGCATACAAGTGTGAATCTCATTCTGGACTCTGTCATTTTAGGCTATTGGCTTAGCCTCACGTGTCTTAATTTTTGTAGTTTCATAGTAATTCTAACAGAGTCAGTTTGGTTTAGCTTCTTGGCACTCATCCTAAGGGACACATTTGGATAGGAAGCGTTTCTGTCTCTGAACTTCCAACCTTCTGATATAAGTTTTGACATAGACGAGTTTACATAGAGATAGTACAAGATAATGAATGAGATAAATTGGAAAATGTATTTGGACAAAAATTGATTTGAATGTGAATCCAACATATAGGAAAGATTCTGTGCCCTTTAAACCTCATTTCTTCACCTAATATGGATCATATTCTCTACCTCATAAAATTTTTTGATATGTTTAGTAAAATATCACATATAAATGTACCTGACGGAGAATAAATTCATAGAAACATAGTTAGCAATTTCACAGTGTACTCAGAGGAAGTAACAGTAAAAAATTATTTGTAGGAATTCAAAACATGGATGTTATTTTGAGTGACAGTCCTATTGTTTCTTTTTTGTTCAGATTAATAATTTCCCTCTTTAGAATATATTATCAAATATTTTTAATTTACTACCCTCTCCTATTCAAAACAGAACTCTCTCTTCTTACGCATTGCTAATTTGTGATGACTGCTTTTGTAATATAATAATTATTCATGTTCATTGTTTTCTCATCATATTGACAAAAAAAAATATAAGAGCTTCACTATTGAAGCCCATGCATTTTAAATATTTTTCTCTTCTGAATTTTCTAGCATAAAAAATGAAACAAGCATGCACATCTTTATCAAAAGGAAACAGAGCAATATTACTTAGAGCATTTTCCCCACTGATTTACTCTTTCATTACTGTGTAATTAACCCCACGTTGAGAATTCTACTGTGAATTCTTTTGCAGCAGCAAATTAAACATTTGACTTGCAGACTATTATGTTTCTGTGAAAGGGACTATCATGTCATTGGAAAATAGGAGAGCAATGTTGTGAGTCCTGAAGAGTTTTCAGTGAAATCTTCAATGAAGCCAGAAGATTCACCCTGGGAGAAAATACATACTTATATTTCAAAGGTCCCACCACAATCTCTAGCACAAAATCCATCAAAACCTAATAAAGAAGCTTCATTAGTGTGATCATCACCTTATTAGTAATCCACTAGCTGGCAAAGGTGCTGATGGGATTATAATGTGTCATTTTAAATATAAAAGAACATTATATGGATGCTCATTAAGGTGAGCACCACAGAAGTCAAATCTGTGATGAACAAATTTGAAGTCTTTATATATATATATGACATAAATACATATTAAGTTTTAAATTCGATCTCTAAAATATATATAAGTACATATTCTCCCACTTCCTTACAAAGCAACAACCTATAACAGCATGTTTTTCTGGAAATGATGCAATTGTACTGGAAAATGACTTTGAGAGAACCTTTTTCACATCTTGAAAAAAAAAATTGTTCCTGACCAAATGTCTATAATAATTTTCATAAAATAACCTATTTTAGTAATATAAGCAAAATCAGCAAAAATCAGTGCCAACAAAGGATGTAAAAATCTAAACTCATAGAAAATGAGATTTCCATTGAGCATCAGAATGTTTACAATGTCCACAGTCTTTCACGATTCATTGCACAGACAGTTTAAAGATACCAACACAAGCAGATAAAGCAGATGCCCATTGTGAATCCTCCTCAGATTCTTCAGTCTAGCTTGACAAGTGAGTCCTTGATGCTACCTGGCTAAAAGGATTGATATCAAGATACAGAGTCTGTGGTTCCTAGGGCTCTAATTGAAATTTGATCCTGGTATATGCCTAGGGAAAAACAGAAGTGGCTAGACTTCCCACTCTAATCATCCACATTGCAAAAGCCATTATTTTATGGGTATGCATGTCCTTCACCTTCTAATGTAATGGTGCTGGTGCACAAAGCCACAGGCACAGCCCAGCTGCCCACCCAGCATGGCCTTGCACAGGACAACTTTTTGAAAACCCTCTTGGCTTGTTTCTGTGCCTCTCTTGACAGGCTGCACTGCAAGTTGGCTCCAACTGGGCTGCAGCATCCCCTCATTGACAGCCTTAGTTTATGAACTAAAACTAACAAGAGAGCATACTTCCTCCCCAATTAAACATAATTCAATCCTCAGAGACATTGCTCCATTATCGTTCCAATGTTTAACTACAGCATTTTTAAAGGGAAGAACAATAGGACTGAAGCGAAGGAAAAGTTCCTGGCAGTTTGAATCACTCATCTGGCATTTTGATGAGAAGCAGAAGTGGTCATTTCAGGGTTGTTATTAGTCTGACATAATGCCTATATTCAATGGCTACATAAGTTGTTGTTTTTTAAAAATATAGATTGTTTAAGAAACAAGCAAAAGTACTTGAAGCTCAATTAAGGGAACTGTGTGTTAATTTTATACAAAGATTTCCCATCCTTTACGAGCATTCACTGATATAACTGCTTGCCATGTAAAAGGAAATACGAGCTGCATGACCCTTTCTAACTGAAGAAGTCTTCAATGAACATAATAATCTGAATTGAACTTTTTTATCAAGAAACTATGCAGAGTTAGCTCTTATTGTTATCTCTTAGTAAATATATAAGGCATCTGTCCCTGAAATTTGATAAACCATATAACATTGGAATCTTTAACAAAGTTCTAGTCCACTACGTTTTCAATATTATCTGTCAGGGTTAATACTCAGTATCTTATCATGATAGTCTTGGGGTTTCCAGAAAGATGAGGGCCAATGTTGAAGGGCAGAGACATCCTCGAAAGAGAAGGAATCCCTTTGCAATGAATGACTTCAGGGCAAATTACTTGGCAAATGTTAACAAGGACAGAGTCTATCAATAATGATTAGCTGTACATTATTGAATTAATGGAGTGGGTCAGAGAACGATCAAAACCAAATTTAGTTATGTGTGTTTGTCTCCTCCAATAAATTGTGAACTTCCTATGGTTGGGAGCAGAAATACTGCATGGCCTCAGTTTATCCCACTTTATAACAAAAGGCCCTTACTGAAAGTTTGCTTTTGAAATGTAAGATTGAAATTTGTCCTTGATTACATGTGATAATTAGACAAGTAAGAGAATCAGAATATCTTGCCAAAGATATTGTTAAAATTGCTTTAAATCCATGGTATTCCTAAATTATCTTTTAAAAATAAAAAAAAACTAGAAAGAACTTTAGTCTGACATAAATGACAGATGTTTTTCAACTTAGTTGTATTCACCATTATTAATCTGCTAATCTTTGAGTTGAACAATACTCTTGAAAGAAAATATATCAGAGATCAATCATTCTAGATTATATTTTTAAATTTCTATTTAGTTTTGCAACATTTTAACAACACACTGCATTGTAGGAGTTGTGTGTTAGGCATGCAGTTCTGCTCTAGATATTGATTGAGAGTACTGCACTGGGGGCAAATCCTGGCTCTCCTCAAGATGAAAACCTTCTTCGTTTGCCAGTTTGCATAGGTACACTTGTATTCACCTACATACAAGAAATGACATAAAAAAAAACTTTTTGTAGCAACATGAGGTACTTGCACTTTATACATTGCTTTTTGGAAATAGAAATAAGTGAGGAAGTCTCTCCTCTTTTGGAATTGTTCCTTAGTTCATTCCTGGAAGCAGAGCAATGTTGCTATGGGACCAAGGTGAGTACCAGGGGACTGTGGGCAGTATGAGAGCTGCTCACCATGCAGAGGACCTCCTTACCTTTCCATGCAGTTCTACTGGGAAACTCATACACAGGCATTTTTTTTTTTAATCTACACATGCTTCCCCAGGGACAAAAAAAAAGACTTCTGGGCTTTTCTAAATCTAGAAGGTCTCTTTTTCTCCAAAGTATGGCTATGAAGATTTTTTTCCTGTTTATATATTTTAAATTAAACTTATTTTTTAAATGGCCACACAGAAACATAAAAGTTGCACATATTAATGGGGTAACATGACATTTTTACGAATGTATACATTGTATAATGTTTAATTGTGGTTAAATATACCTCCTCTAACATTTGTTAGAGGCAATTTGGTGTTTTTTTCCTCTCATTTCTAATAGCCTCCTAATTTCTTTGGAATAGTAATATACCCAAATGAAATCCTGCCTGTTCTAATCTCATTTGGAAATAAGAGGCCACATGACACTATTCTGGCCACAGATATGTGAACAGACACAACAGGGAGAGGCTGTCTGCAGTTTTCCAAAGGGTAATTTTACGGTGACTGTTCTTGCCTTTGGTTCTTCATTCTTTTTCTTGCTCTGGGCATGGATCTAAGGCTAGAACTGTGTAGCTTTCTTTCAACCACAAAGAAAGACCAATAGCTTCTCAGAGTTTGTTTCTAAAACATCAGTAATACCTACTTATGAATTTACTTGCTAGGGTCCCTGTTGGGGGTTTTCTTGATGTAGGAAGAGTCTGAATTCTAACTGACATAGGTAAACACACCAACTCCATCTCCTAAATTATTTTCCCAGATCCTCCCTGTCCCCACTCTTGGAAACTTAGAAAAGTCATCTGAAGGCTTCTGTTTCACCCTTTCTTCCCCCACGCCTAAGGCCCTTCGTCCATCCATACAGTTTCTCTGTGGACACACCTGACTTGCTTTCATCAATCAAGCAGCTACAGCTAAGAAGTCAAAGGTCAGGAAAGGGAAAGATGATAAATGTGATATTGGAAACAGGAAAAAGAATTTATGGGAGACAGAAAGAAATAAAAGAAAAACAAAAATAGAGGCATGCACTTTGCCTTCACTGTATTTCCCTTATGAGTATGACCCTCAGACTAGAGGGACATGGCCTAAGTACTGAAAGATCAGTCTCTGACCATGGCCATGGCAACAGCACCTCCCACAGCAGCAAAGTGACTGACAGGTTTACACACAAACACATACACCCAGGAACCCAAGAGTCTAGCCTGGGCTGTGGAAGACATGCAATAAAACTTCCATTAAAATAACATGTGGGCTGCGGCTCAGTGGCAGCGTGCTTGCCTTGCACATGTGAAGTACTGGGTTTGATCCTCAGCACCATATTAAAAAAAAAAAAAGCAAAATAAAGATATGTGTTCATATATAACTAACAAAATATTAAAAAAACTTGTATGGGGAAAGAAGACACAAAAAAATGTAGCATCCATTATTTAAAGTAAATTGGGATTTAAGTCTAGAATATTCTAAAGCAAGTTTGTAAACTTATTTTGAAAATATACTTATTTAGTAAATATACTTCAGAAAATATAAATAATCAAGTTCTTTAAGAGATTAGATATGTGTAAACATTGAAAAGTGAAACTTACAGTTTGTTTTTTTAACATGAGAGGAAAGATCTGTAAAGCAAATTATTCTGAAGAGAGTTTGAAAATTATGTATTTTTGGTAGTTATGTCATTTGGATAAAAATAAGTTTTTAGGAATGGCAATTATAAGACAGGACTTAATCCATTGGGGAATCAAAAGAGACAGTATAATTTAAATGTGACAAGTTTTTGGAAATGAGGTTTTTGTCCTCATTCATAAAAAACTAAAATTTTAATACCTTAATATCTAATTTTAGGCATATCATTAACAAAGTCCAATCCATTATCTCTGTGTTTTCTCACTTGTGACTTTAGTAGAAAGTGAATTTATTTCAAAGACTTTTTAAAACTAGTATAATAAAACGGAATTAAAATTTGAAAAAAAAAATTTGAAGTGTTCAATTTCTATGCTATTCTAAAGAAATTTGAAAGAATATGGGGTTGGGTCATTCTCTAGGTGGTTCACTGAAGGCCACTGACCTCATCACACTGCAGGAACCAGGGCACCCCACTCACATAGAGAGCAGGGCCACCCAGAGTCCTTCATCCTTCAACAATACATCTCCAGGGCTGCTAAATCAGATAATAGATTTTACTTATTTCCAAAAAAGAAAAGCAAATGAAAAATAGTATTTTTCAGTACATTGTAAAAGTATTTCAGTTATACTATTACATGAGCTTCTAGACATTGATCTTTATGTGGCAGATTTAAAGAAGTAATTTTCTTAAATTTAAACTTTTCTAGAAGTAGGTGAAAATACATTTTTCAAGTTACAGTAAGACTAAAAGTTTTCACTTTCTTTCCTTTCTCTAAATCTAGGTATAATAAAAATTGGATAGTCATAGTAGAATGGCTGTCTATTGTCATAAACCATAAGATTTATTATTCCACACCAACTTACAGGAGAAAACCCAATCAAGATATTATGAAGTGAAACGTTGCATAGAATATAGTCACCATGTCATTTACAGTATAATGATTGGTTTATTCTTGAAAGGAGTACAGTGGGTCACCTTTGAATTAAAAACAAAATGAAAGATTAGATTAGTTATAGATAGATTTTTCTGTCTTTAATTTCTCCCTCTCAACTCTCTAGTTTTCTTGTAAACCTTCTTTAAATCTCTTGTAACTGGTATTTCCTTGAGCTCTTGGGGGTTTTCCATTGTCTTTCATAGCCAAAATCTTATGAAGAATCATCTTGTGTGTAACATTTGTACCTTGAACAAAGTTGCCAAGCTGATAGAGCAAGTCCCTGTCTGAAATTTAGTTCACTCAGTGTCTATAACGTTATGAACGTTATGGAAGGCAGGTTCTCCCTAGAGGGAGGAGGTAGGGATACTCACCCATCCCTGCTCTGGGGCTATACATGCTCAGGGTAGGAAAGGAATTTTCTAACTCATACAATCTTCCCATAGGGTAGCAGCAGTCCTGGTCCTGTTCAGAATTTCTTTTTGCTGTGAACATATTTTTAACATATTCAATGGAGTGGTTATTGTCAAAGTCAATTGCAGCAAGCAAGGTATGGGGGTGAGCAAGAAAATCCAGGGAAATTTTAGTATGTGAAGTGCATAGAAAAAATGGCAGAAGGCACAGTAGCAATTGTGAATAAGTAGCAATAATTGAATCAATACTGAGCCCTGTTGGAGATCTTTTTTTTCCCAGTGAACCATAATATTAAGAAGTCATAATTTCTAGACTATGAGGGTATAATCATGCCCGCTAAATTTCTTTTGAAACTTCATCTCCAGTTGTACATTTTTGGATTTTTAATGTTCCTACATAAAATGATACACATCTTACTGAAAATTCATAAGTTGCAACCTTAATAACATTCTAATAATGCATAATAAATTCTAAAATATGGGGAAATCAGATGATTATTTAAATCCATTACTACAACTCAGTAATATATTTTCAAATGTGGAAAAGAAAACCATGTCATGTGAACTACAAAACTAATTAAGGTTGGCTTTTCTTGAAATATATGATCTTGCAGTTTAAAAAGAAGTTCACAAAATGTACAATATAATAGCGATTTGAATATGGATCACTTACATACCAATGTTAACTTTCCAAGCAAATGAAAATTATATTTCTCATATAATTTCACAACCTAGCTCACCTCTATCCAGCCAAAATCTCTAGCTAATCTATCTCTTGGAAAGGAAAGGCTGAGTAGAGTAATTCTATTTCATTTCAAACTAACAAGCAACATTTTCCTTTTGAACTGAAAGCCACACCCTTTTAATCAAATAAGGACGGTCCTAATAGCCTGTCCCTCAACTTGCAAATAAGAAAGAAAGTGTCATGGTTTGGATATCAGATATCCCCTGAAAAGCTCATGTTAGGCCACTCAGAGGGGTTCAGAGGTGAAATGAATATGAAAGCCACAACCTAGTCATCAGTGGATTGATCCATTTGATGGATTAATAATTTGAATGGACTACTGGCTGGTAATTGTAGATGACATGGGCCTGGTTGAAGGAAGTAGGTTACTGGAGATATGTCCTTGGGGGTTATGTATCTTGTATTTGGTGTGGTGCTCTAACTCTCTCTCTCTCCCTCCCTCCCATTACTGACTTTCGTGAGTTGATAGTTTTTCTTCACCATGCTCCTTTAGTGTTATATACTATGCTCTGAAACTGTGAGCCCCAAATAAACCCCTCCTCTCATAAGTTGTTCTGATCAGGTATCTTGGTCACAGCAACAAAAAAAAACTAATTAAAATGGTAAGGAACAAAAGGGAAACAGAGTAGGGATGGGGATTCCTAAAACCATGGTTCTTAAGTTTCTCAAACCCAGGAAGGACCTCCTTTGTACAAACAAACCCTTGTTAAATTCCTTTTTGCAAACACAAAAAGGAATCCATGTGACATACCATCTATCTACATACAAAATTTAAGCATTAACTCTTGCACTAATTTTAATGCAATAAAGGAAAGCAATTTATGTTGATAGCATACACTTTAATGCATAAATATCCCAGCACTACCCTGTTAAAAATAACGGAATAAAGTAGTGAGGTGTTTTCTTGTTCTCAAAATCACCTTGAACATAACAGCTACAAGTGCAGACTGGCACGAATGTGTTGTATTTGCCACTCAGACACCATGAACAGTATTGTTATTCGTGACTTTCTGGATGGCAAAAACTCACAGTAAGGATCTGAACAAAGTTTCCTCCATTTCTAGAGTACCTGTATTTAGAAAATGAGTGCATGCTAGAACTGTGTAATATATTCTGCATTCACGGGCAAGTTCAAATTAGGTTCCATATTCAGATATTCTAAATAGATTTCTCCACTGCACAAATCCTACAAGCATTGGGTATTGGGAAAATGTTTGTGAGGTACACTTGACATGCAGAGTGCCAGATGTTCCAGCAGCTCTAATTTCTACCCTCAAATGTCAACAGCCATCACCTCCTTCATTATATCCAAGAAAAATGCCATGCAAATTTCCAAACTGTTTCCTTATTTTCTTTACAAATCTCGTTCTTACGAGAAAGAGCATTTATTCTCTTTCCTCTTCCTTACAATGCTGATATAGAGAGTAAATCTTATGATGTGACTTAATTAAAGATTCATTCTCAACCAAATACTGCTCACCCCTATGAAGAACTATGAAATCCCAGCATTTATTAAGGATTCTACAGGACTTTAATGGGGGGGGATGCTGTTGGTTCTTCAGATTTCCCAACTTCAAGTCAAACATCTGAGGGAATGGATATTTTAATGGCAAGGAATGACGAGAATTAATAAATGATAACATGTTTCAAATACTCTGTCTTATCTCCCTAATTATCTCCCTGGCCATGGTTCTGAAACTTCAGCAGCACAGAGACCCATGGCCACAGTGAAGAGGTAGTATGGTGGGCTGGTATATGAGTTGTGGGTGATTGGGCACTGGGGATCTTTCCTGAAATACATTTTAAAACAAGTCAAAGAAGAGAAATGGAAGGCACAGGGCGGTTTGAATATGTCAAAAGTATATTGGTATGTTTTGTCAAGAAATTCGATACTGCTGTCACTTTTCCTTTGTCAAATACCCTCCTTGATATTTTTCCCTTTTCCACACATGATGAAGGAATATCATGCTGGTGTCTTGAGTCACTGAACGGGAAGGAGCCCCTGTCATCAATCTTGGAATTGTACAAGAGCCCTTCTGCTTCTTCATCTATCCTTGAAAACACAGGGGGATGTCTCATTTTCTTTTTTTTTTTTTTTTTTTTTTTTTTTAGTTCGTCTGATGCAGTGAATCATCTACAAGAAGGAAGTTTTGAAAATGGGATTTCCTTCAGCCATAGAAAAGGCAGAACCTATTTTATCATAGACTGAGACAAAGGAGCCAATCAACCAAATCAAAACATGGAAGGGAGATGCATTCGGGTTAGAGACTGGACTGTGCCAGCATTCCAACACAGGGCTGAACTGCAGGAATGCCGCACCCCTAAACCCATTCACAAATTGAATGTTAATTTCATCCAAAGATAATGAAGAGAGAACTGTTATTGACTATATATGTTGTGCATTCTCTGTACCATGTGCTTTACATATATCATGTGATTGCTGAAGGAAACTGAAGCAGGTATTATCTTCCCAATTATTCTATAAATGAGAAAACTGTTGCTCAACAACATTAAAAATACTTCCAATTCCACAAACTGTTTAGAGTACCTTAGTGGAATATGAAGCTGATTTCTCCAAAAATCTATTCTGTTTTACAAGAAACTATTAATTTATTTAAAAATAACTGACAGACTGAAGGAATGATGACTCTGACAAAAATGAATAAAAACCTCAAATACCAAAGATGGAATTTTAAAGAAAATTAATTACAAGTACAGGAGAAACTATGAGGTGTGTAGCATTTTGTTAAAATGGAAGTTTTAACATATCTTCTCATACAAATGAATCTTCCATAGTCATCCTTGATAATTTTTAGAAGTTCATTTTATTTTACCAATCATCAAAAAAGAATGCTAATATCAATAGAAAACAATTGTGAAGCTAAACAGTTTCAAACCACTTAGTGATGGGAAAAGCAGCTCCACCAGACCTGAGTAGTCATTGAAATGATAATATATTAGCATATTTGACACATTGATAGTCACAATTCCAAGTACTCACAATTCCAAGTACTCAGGATTATTTTACATTGTATGCAATTGTATGTTAAGAAAGCTTGGGATACCTTATAGGCTTACAAGTGTTGTAAAATGTTTTGGGATTTTTTTTTTTTTTTTTTTTTTTGTACCAGGGATTGAACCCAAGGTGCTTAACCACATAGCCAGTTCCCCAGCCCTTTTTGTTTTTATTCTAAAACAGGCTCTGGCTAAGTTGCTTAGCCCCTCACTAAGTTGCTGAGGCTGGCCTCAAACTTGTAATCCTCTTGCCTCAGCCCCCTGAGCTGCCAGGATTATAGGTACATACCACCACACCTAGCTAAATGTTTGCTTTTTAATTATGTTACTTTGATGACATTTTTTTCACAAAGAAATTTCAGATATTTGAACAACAGATTCCCTCATGATGTGGAATAAATAAGCTCTGACAAGAAGTACACATACACTCATTTTTAGAAAAAGATACTGATAATTAAACATGTTGTAAAGTAGACTGTTAGCTGAACTGGAAATGGATCCCAAGATATGGAAGTTTTGAGGTTATATTTCTCATGTCTATATTGCAACTTCCTAATACACATGAATGGCAGTGTCTAAGCGGTTCAATATATAAGCTCAGTTCATGACCACCTGCCATTTACAAATTGAGTAGTGACATTAAAAGTTAACTTTTTAAAAGCTGCTAAGTAACACAGTAAACTCTCAATAACATCAACAATAAAAACTTTAGTAGAAAAAGTCAAGTAGTTAAAAAAAAACTTGAGATAAAAGCATGAATGTACCTCATAAGTTTCAGGTGGTCTGTCAAATTTGTATATTCTTCAGACCTTCCATATTTTAAAATCCAGTGCACAAAGTACATCATATTTTTTAGAGTAAAGCTGAAAAAAAAAATCACTTTGCAGTTGTTTCCTCATAGAATTCCCAGAAGAAAAATGCTAAAATGACAATGTGACATTTGTCATCAATTTATAGCTAACGTTTTAGAGTTTCAGAACTTGAGAGTGTTTTTTCTTACATTATGCCTTATGGTGGGCTTTAGTCTCATGATATGCAGGGAGTACAGTTTGCCAAAACAAAATCAAAACTGAAAAAAAATTAAAATAATTTGCAAGAAAAATGAAAAAAAAAATTGTTACTGAAATTCACAGGTTCTGTTGCTTATCACACCTCAGCCATAAAATTCAGGAGAGAGAAGTTGGCGAAAGGGAGTAGGTTTACTCAAAGCTGGCCCTGAGGAAGATAGAGGAGCCTCTTTCCATCTCACATATCCATCTTGAGGCTCAGGGGCACAAACAAAATTTATGGAGGAACGCGGAAACAGTGGGGCAGCAGTCAGGAAATAGACAGGTGTAGACTTAGCTAAGCAGTGCCAGCAGAGCAGATGCTGCCATGCTACCTTCGCAACTCTCTCTGGTACCTGTCCTGGGGCCCATTTCTCAGCTTCTGTTCTCAGCCTGAAGAAGCTTCGTGGCAGAAAAACAATCAATCAGGAATTTGGGGAAAAACAAAACTATAAATATAGTTGAATATGGATCGTTAAGGAATAAATAATCTTCCCTATCTAGTTATTTCTTCAATTTATTTAAATCTTTTAAAGAATTATACCTTTAGGTATAATACGCTCTTTTCTCATTTAATCTTTATTTTAAAGATAAAAATATTTTCATTAAAAAGTTACCTTCAATGAAAAGTTAATTTAAAGTTGTTTATTTAAATTTGTAAGTGAATGTTGATTTCCTAAAAAGTAACTTTGATCCTATCTCTGACAAACTTCTAAGGTTGTGGTACATGAAATTTTATTATATTTGTCAAAAACTTTCCCAATAAATGTTCCTATAAAGTTAGAGGTTTTGCTTTAATTAAAATCACATGTACCTATGTATTTTTCTTCCTTAGACTTTTAATAATAATTATAAAATTACCTTAATTAATATTTTATTAACATAAAGTATTCATTCTTCTTTCAAGTGTTCTTTCATTACAATGTGGCAGGGATGTAAAAGAGAAAAAGATACCAAGAACTTTTCAAAAGAAGAAAACATTCTGCTTTGCTCCTAAGGATGGATGAACCACTCCTGTTTTTATGTGGCAGGTAAGGTAAGAAAATAAAGTATATATTATCTTTCCCAGGAGTATATGTTATGTCCTGATAGAACTGTTAAAATTATATAACAATCTCAAGATTAAGATATATTCAATCTTAGTCTTAAAAAAGAATATATGTTCAGAGAAAATAAAAATGTAAAATATATATTGCAAACTATAGAAATATATTGATTCTGTTTTTATGTGAGTTGAAAAAGGATGTTTATTGACAAAGAACACACACAAAAAAAGTTAGGAAATACTAAACACCAGCAAGTAACTGGGTAGTTGATATAGATCACAGATGCTTGTATCTAACATTTTTCCCATTTCAAGGTTTCAGTTTGTTTTTCTTTTTCATAGCAATCCCTTACATGTGCCATCATGAGGAATGGCCATGTATTTTTGTCTTAAATCACACAACATGGTGCTAAAACATTCCATCTGCTCTTGTGCTGGGATTCACACAGATTCACCATGAACAGCGACACTGCTATTTTGACACTTCTAAGGGGGATGCAGTCTTCCAAAGCAACATAAATCCAACAGTAAAAATCAAATTGCTGGATACTAAATGAGAGTGCTGGCCTCTGGGTAAACAACTGTCAGTCCCTGATCTGCCTCTACCTGCTCCCAAGCTTAAAGAATTAAAGCAGGAGTACATCATGAATGGTCTTCAGGAGGCCATCCCCGCTAAAGAACCAAACCATGCCACACCAAGCCAACCTTCAGACAATGGATTCTGAATTCTGCAGAATCAAAATCCCTTAGGAAAGCACAGCAGGAACTTCCTGAACAATACCCAGGGAACACCATTAATTATTCCCAAGCTCTGAAATGCCTGGACATAGGACAGACACGCTACCCTATGTCTTTCTTTCTAACTCCCCCACCCCAATTAGCTCTCCACATAGAAAACTTCTCAGGAGTGACTGAACAAACACAATATGTTAAGAGTAAAGTTTTGCAGTCTCTCGGAAATCTATTTTCATAGGAAAAACTAACCCTGATTGTCTTTTTTAAACTAAATCTTCTCCAGATTGGCATAAAGGCTTTGCAGTTGATGGGAAGAGGAGGGGATTCTCAGCATCTTGCCTACTCTGTGCATGAGTTCTGCTGTAGGCAGCAAAAATGTCATGCTCACTTTCTACACAGAAGGGCACAGAGTGCACCGACCAAACCTGCTCTGCTTAGCAGACTGTTTCCCATTCTTATTCATTTATAGAAATGTCTTTACACTTATAAGTAGAAACAAAAGGCATAAATAATAAATAATAATCTATGCTAGTGAATGAATGTGTGTTTTACAAACATGACATCATGCTACACTATTTGGAGATATTTGCCTATGCATTGGCTTAATATTTTCATAAAATATTAGAATAAAATAATGTATATACACATATACTTCATCCAACATGAGATCAAAAGCATTTTGGTAATTGAAGTTAGGTTGATTTCAGTGAAATTTATCAGTTTTTACATACAAAAGGAAGGGTGATTTCTTCCTTTGTTAATGGTAATCCATCATGACAGGTTTTATATAGAGGCATATTGGTGATATATCATCAATAATGTAGCTATTTTTTATCACAATGTCATTTAGGCATATCTAGGAAGCTTTATGTCCTAAAACAAGTTACCTAATTTCCTAGGATTTAATTTTCCCAAGCTATAGAATAATGCTAATAAGAAATATTAATTGAGCAATTACTCTTGGCAGGTAGATTTGTTAAGCACTTTAAATGCATATTTTCCTTATTTCTTGATTGTTTGTTTTGGGACAGAGTCTCACTAAGGTGCTCAGGCTGGCCCCAAATTTTTGATCCTCTAGCCTTAGCCTTCTGAGAAGCTGTGATTACCTTTGTGTGCCACTGTGCTTCAATCAATATTACCTAAATTTTAGAAATGAAGTTAAACCTTAACCTAAATTTCCAAACATATACAAAGGCAAAACAGCTTTAGAAGAGGATCTTCTTAATTCTGAACAACACAAGAAAGTCAGAAAACTGAAATGGGCTTTAAACACAATGTAGATCAATTCTCTACTACAATAATGTAAAAATGAAAACTAAAATTAAGAGCAGTCATATAAACTTCCCAAGACTACTCAGTTAGTAGAATGTCTACAGATTTTGGCATGTTTTCCTTCAAATCAGTATAGAATACATTGTAATACATGTGTGTGTGTGTGTGTACACACACACAGACACACATATGCACATACCTTCTATTTGTATACAAAAATTTAATAATGTGAGATCATGATTATGTACTTTAAAAATTTTCTACATTCAGAGAATTCTTCTTTCGAAATAAATAAAAAATTTAATATGGCATCTTTCATTACAGATTCAACATGTGAACCTTGCTACCCAATGAGTGGTGTGGGTACCAGTTTTGGTATTAGCATCATACAGGACCTTGACGGAAAATATCATTTTTGAAGTTCCTAATGAGTCGGAATCTGCCAGGCAGCTCATATGCACAGGAGCTATTCCTATATTTTATGCACCAAGCACCCAATACCAGCTACAGTAATAGCCAGAATGCTATTACTCAAAGCCAATAAATACCCATGTAGATCTTCATTTTCTAAGAAAAGACAATCACTTGTTTAAGATCATATTTTAGCACAGAATACAACTGTTATGTATGTTATAATCTAAGGTAAGAATACTGCATGCATTTGTTATAAGTATATAATCAGTACATTGCAGGTTACAATTTATCTCATGTGAAATTTGAAAAAGAAGAAGCATCTGTGTATGATCAATGTTGCAAAGTTAAACTGCAAAGATGTTGAAATTTTAAAAATAATAGATAGAAATATCTATATTATTCTCTGTTGAAAGGATGCATCACTCAAATTCTGCAATAATGTCACTATAGCACTGTATTTCTTAGACGCAAACAATTGCTGTGGAACTCAAGATGTCTCATCCCAATAAAAATGCAAGGGGCATTTTATAACAGTCTTGACTTACTACCATTTTATATATATATACACATTTCTAAACATCTATGTGAGATGAGGAGTATGTCAATCTGCTTGATTCTTTCTTTGTGTTTATATGCATATATAAGTATCATTTTATATGTTTTAATTTTATAAAATAAAAATACAAAAATAAATTAAAAGAGAGGAAAAGAAGCAAACCTTACTTACTATTTCATTCATTAGATATAATCATCCAAATAATTAAAATCTTACTAAAGTGAGAAAGATTTTTGAAAGACTAGAACATAGTAATTGCCAAATAGAAATGCTTAAAAATATGAAGCATATTACTTTATTTACATTGAAAAAATAACTACAGATAACCTGTAACTATTGGCCTACAGGAAGAGTCTCAACACCTTTATGTGGAAGTATGCTAAAATGATACATAATAGTATTTACTTCTTGTAAAGTCAGCTATAAACAATGCACTTTGAAATAAAGGCTATTAGGAAATTGCCTCTTAGAAATGCTTGTGGTTTCAACAACATACATATGTGTTAAATAATCAAAGTTATTTCTCTCCTAAGTAAAATTCTATAAGCTAAATATAAATGAATTATTGTGAATGTTAGCATTAATATTTGTAAATGACTTTGGAACTCATGTAGACAGTATAATCCAAAATCAAAATAACTTTTTTCTACATAATGAAACAAATGTTTCTTTTTGATATTAAATTTCCGTAGGCAGCAAGTTGTGACTGTGATACAATTATAGAAATTGATATATGCTTCTGGAAATCACACATATGCAATATAGCCATACACTAAATCACATACCGTTTCACTTCACAGTCCTGGTCTTTCCATAACAGGTGCAACTAGACTGTACTGGAAGATACTTCAGAATGACTACTGTTCAATTGTCCTGGGCTTTTTATGGATTAAAATATGTTTTGCATCAAATGATGAAATAACAAATTTAGAAAAGAGACAGCAGTATTTAACTTCTCTATGCCTGATATCCAAAGGCCTGGTGAAAAAGATCAGCAGATGATGTGATGCAAAACTGCCATGATATTGTTCCCTGTTGTGCAGTTTTTGGTGTCTGGGAATACCTAGACCCAGTGCCTTTTCTCCCTCTGGTGTAACCATGTTTCCTTCCAGCTCACCTCGCCTAAATTCTTGTTTGACAGGAGTAATAAGTACAGTGGAGAAAACAGAAGAGAATTAGAAAAACAGAGCAAGATCAATTGCAAGAGGTACTTGTGAGTTTATTTGAAGTCGCCCAGAGGTAGACAGGAGAGTGCTGGTCTTCCTTTCTCTCTCATTCTTTTGCTGCAGCAGGATTTTAATTTCTCCACTGTTTATTCAACAGAATATTCAACAGTTGAAGAGAGTAAGAAACATACATGTCTTCCAAGTTCACTGACTATATCCTAAATCTTTCTGCATTATATATCTAGGGATTTTGAAGATGTGAAAATTAATATCTAAATCATAGGTTTTACTAATGTCAGGTGATACCACACTGCAGGGACCAATTCAGGTTGGTTGTGACGCAGGCTTCCTTCAAGGGTCTGCTAGATGAACTCAGGAGCTCTACCTGGATCTCAGGAACAGGATGATAAGATGTTCATTATGACTTATGAATAAGACCTAAGAATGGACCTCAGAATATGATTCTCCAGTGACCAACTGTCTTCATCATTTTTATGATCCTATCATTTCCAATCCATACCTTCATTAATAATGGAGCACAATGTAATTGTTAGTTTTGCCTTGCTTGGCCTTTGCCAGAAAAATCACAGAGCTTTTATTACATGTCAAGCAATTTATCATAAAATTTTAATTATAAATATTTTCAACTTTCCTAGTGATTACAAAACCCTGCGAGAATCTAAATCTAAAGTTTTTAATTTCCAGTTTTCCACAGTGATTTCTTTTTTTCTTCTTCTGGTGCTGGGAATCCTTTCACTTCATGAATGCCAGGCAAGCACTCTGCCACTAAGGCACATCTCCCATTCCCAGTGAACTATTTTTAATAGATACTCAAAATAATAATGAGAAAAAATTCTATAAATATTTTCAGATGAAATCCCAACAGCCCTGGACACTGATTTTCAGGTTCTCAAAATAATATCCAGTCTCTGACTTCCTGCTTTTTAATTATATGGATAGTCAATTCAGAAATAAAAAAAATGTCAAATATCTTTTTATACTTTCCATCACACTTCAGAAAACAAGCTTTATACCATCTGCACATATGGCAGACAAGTTGCAGTAAAAATGTTTATGCTTTTGGATATGTTCCTCCTGCCCACAAAGCTCTCTAATTTGCAAATGTTGTAGTTTTTTAGAAACATTCATGATCGAGGTATTGAATACCTATTCACTGTAAAATAGAGTCCACTAAATAAATTATTTATTTCACACTGTTTTAAGACTTTTATTATGCTTTACAACATTTGAACATACTTTTTGATGAAGTGACTTGAATTAACTAGTAACATCTCAATGCTTCTTAAGTATATTAATAACATATGTTGTTATGTAGAATACAAAACCACAAATTTAATTAATATAGGCTGTTTACACCTTACCTCCTTTTATTAGTCTTTCTTAATATATTTGGGCTCTCATTACCTCATTTTTGATGTTTTATGTTGACTATTATGTGAACATAAGATAATAGACTAGCTTTATCTTTGTTAATTTTTCTAATTGTAGATTTTAGCTTCCCAACTGAAATATGAAATGTCAGAGGCAATTACAAATGCCCATACAAGATTCATAGACTATACTATGGTATTATGCTAATAGAAAGCATAAATATCCCATGCCTTTAAAAATTGCAAAAAAAATGGCTAAAATTAACCTGCTATCACAGGTCAGTATGCATATTCTGTGTTTGTCCTTACACTCATCCTGTCATGTAGATACTATCATTGGATTATGTTAAATATTATAAAACTGAGGTTTAAAGTGCAATAATTTGTTCAAGCTCACCCTGGAACAGAGGCAAAAACCAAACTCCAGTCTTTCTAACTCAAAGCCTGTGCTACTGGCCACTCCAAAATGATTATTTTAAAGAATGTGTACATTCTTTTCAGATCCCACCAATACTTTTATCATTGTATTACATCTTAGCAGGTAATAAGCATAAATATAATTTGCACCAAGGGCTATAGACCACTAGATAACAAAGATCTTTATTTTAGGAACTTCTATTATACAATACCCATTCATAGTAAATGGATTATTTATTTCTCACATTTATGGAGATTAGCTTTTACAAGAGACATTTTGCCCCATATAATAAACAGAGTTTGGTACCCTGTCACAGATAAGATGCCTAATATTTAAAACTGATAGATGGTGGATAAATAAAGAAATACATGTAAATACTTATGTATTTACATGTATTTCCATTTTCCTATGCCTCGGGAAATCTGCCTAATATAATTTTACACACTAAGCTGAATCAAAGTATATTTCAATACTTTTAGTTTATATAATCAAAGTCACTTATAAAAGAAAATAAAAGCAAAGCAAAAATAAATACCATTTTCAAAATACTTTAAAGACAATATAACTAAAAATGGCAATTGAAAAACAAAGTACCCCTCCCTATGCTTAAATCTTTGCTATGTATTCCATGCACAGCAATTTATATGTTTTTTTTACTTTAATAGCCATATTTGGCAGATAGTCAAGTTCATTCACATAGCATATGATTTTCTTAATGCTTATTTAACAACAACAACAACAAAATACAGGTAAAAAAGAATTCTCTCTTATTAAAGACAATGAATGCTCCTTATTTATATTTCCAACCAGTGAAGATGTTTTCTATTTGCTGAGAAACTATTAAGCGGTAACACTTATTCTTTTGAAAATTTCTTTCCATTTCTTGTCTTAAAAGACTGACTCCTGAGCTACTACCTCCCTCCCTCAGAGTGACACCTGGCTTGGCCAATGCTTGAATTGCTCATTTGTCCTCCTCTGCTGAGAACATCCTTCTCATCACTTGGACTGTCTGGGTTCCTCTTGTCCTTTAGGGTCCAGCAAAAACTGTATAATAGGATTTCTTTAATTATGCACTGATGAATCCACCTCCAGGCAGGGTGAGTGGATTTCATTTTCAATTTTGTCATGCCTACTCAATAGAAAGGATCTTTAAGATAATATTACTTTCAAAATGATAGAACAGACATTGAAATAATATTGAAGTTTAACCAGAGTGAAATCTGTGACTTTCAGAAGCATATTATTAAATGATATTTATTTTTCTATTAAAATGTTGAAAATTGCAGTTGTTATAAGGAGACTTACAGACAATTAGCAAGAAAATGGGGAAATACTGCATCTCTAGGTCCAGCTCATTGGTCTTTCCAAACAAGCAGATGTCCACAGCATGCCCTCTCTAAATATTTCTTAGGCAGTTATGTCACAAGGCAAGTCCAGGAAGCTGATGGGCCAGTCACTTGCATGGCCAGTCTGCCCCTACCATCCATGCCTCTGTCATTTGAAAATTCAGCATATCGAAACAAGCACAATGTAGAAAGTGCTCTATAGCCCATATTATAGAGATATAAATGAGTAAATAGCAGATCTAAAACCTTTTTGAAAAGCCTTATCAACGTTGATTTGATGGAAGAAATAATGTCATTTTGTTTGTAAGATTCTGAAATCTCCTCTAAATTAAATACAGCACCCTATTTTGCCGACTGCATCTAAAATATGCAGTTATAACGTATCTTAAATTCCAAAAATTTATATTTTGGGTGATTATATAGTTTTTGTAAACCTTAAACATTTCAGCTCATTGTATAAAATAATTATGTAACATTAAACATGTTTTCATTGTATGAAGGCTACTCAAATTGCAGTAATATTTTCTCAATATGCTTCAGGCATATTGAATAGATAATAGATTGTAATTCTGCAATGTGTTATACTTAATTTTGAGATAATAGATATAAACCATCCTTTAAAATAACAGGAATAGTCCTATTACAGTTCTCTGAAATACTTCCTTGTTTCAATTTTGGTTTGGATTCATATAGGTGTGTCGGTTTTAAGTCAACATTTTTAGATGAGGAGTACTCAGGCAAACTTTATAACTACATTAAAATTATATTACTAGTGATTATAATGCATTTAGATATTTTTTAAAAACTAAGAAACTTGCTGCAACCTAGCTACATGCAATTTTGGAAACAATTTCTATACAGAGTATATTTGATTCAATTTAATTTCCAAATGTATGTATTTAACAAAGCTTATATACTGAGAAATTTTAGGTACTTTGGGTGATATAAGTAAATAAAAACCACAGACTTTTATCTTCATTGTGACTAAGTGACAAAGTATTAAGATTGTATTTAATGAGATTCTACTACACTAGTACATACCTATAAATATATTATGGCAACTAATTATTAGATAAATATCATGCTTCTTTTTAAACCTTAGAAGTCCAATTGTTGGCTGGAATTTATAGTGATTTAATTTTTCATCAGCATAAGATAGAACTTGAAAGACATAAGAACTGTATAAAAATGGAAACGGTGAACTTTAACATTTTTGACCAGCTTTATGCTTTGGTTATTCTAGCAGAGAGGTAAGTGACTGAATTTGTATAATGAATTTAATGCCATTAGTACAGAAATGAATTTATTAAAGGTTAGTCCAACCACAACATTGTATCTACTCATATAAGGGTAAAATGGAGGCACTGCCCCTGAAAACTATGAATTTACAGAAAAGGGAGTTAATGTGTTGTTGAGAGTGGTGACTTGGATCATTATTTCTGAATGCCTCCGTGCAGGTGAAGATTGCCCAGTTGCTATGGTGATGCTTGGCCAGAGGAAACTTTGTGCAAAGGCACAGAGTTATATCAGTCTGGACCTTAAGCTCAGGCACCAGCTCCGGCAGATAGAGAATTCTGGGCATAACAAGAAAACCACAATGTCTCACAAATTTAACTGCAATCTTTAAGTCTGTCTGCTTTGCAGAAACCGTCCCACAAATAATCTTTTGATGATAAATCCTATATAATAAATAGTGCTGAGCTAGGCCTGGAACACAGTTCCGCCATCAGAGGACAGTGTCCCACCTGATCCCAGATTTCTTTATGTGTTTGTCTTTTCTCAGTCTCCCTTTCCTGCAGCAGTGCAGGGAGGTTGCAGCAATGTATATTCACAAAATTTGAAACAGGCTTTGCTACAAATGCAGGTTTTGAAAAGATAGTTGAGTACCATGTACAAAATTACAAGTGAAATGCTGAAGAGAGTTAGATTAAATATAAATTAATTGAATACAAATGTTATTTTGGTAATTATCAAATTTTGTTTTCTTACAGTAAAATATATAAATGAAATTTCCTGACATTATATAGTGACTAACAATATCAACTCTTACACTGGAATATTATACCCTAATATATAATGATCAAGTAGCTGAGCAAGTTACACTAGTATTTACAAGAATTGTTGGTATTTTTAACACTTAACAGTACCTGCTAGGCATCAGTAATAATTATTTGTTGACATCTGTTTTTGTTTTTTGTCTTTTGGAGGCGGGTAATACGATTGAACTCAAGGACACTCAAACACTGAGCCATATCCCCGGTTCTATTTTGTATTTTATTTAGATACAAGGTCTCACTGAGTTGCTTAGCACCTTACTTTGGCTGAGGATGGCTTTGAACTTGCGACTCTCATGCCTCAGCCTCCAGAGATGCTGGAATTTTTAGGCATGCACCAAGTTCCCGGCTTGAAACAATGTGTTTTGGAAAGGGCAGTCATGCTCATCTTCACTTAGTCCAAACCCACAATCTGGACTAAGTGAAGTACTGAAAATTCTTCAAAGGAGAATCATTAAGGAAAAGGCTTGAAGAAGTTACAGATCCTTCTCATTATAATGCCATATTTCTCTTGAAATGACAGATTCATATTCAGCTACACACTAAGACAAACAAGTATCTGTGGTTTGTGGTCTAAAATATATATTTGTCTTTCTTCTATTTCTTGTTTGTGGGGCAATTTCTTGCTTTAACAACAGATAACTGGAGGTACCTGCACTGTTTGTCACCACTATGTTCCTTCTAAGTCCCAACAGCAAAGAAATTGCTTTCTGTTTCTTAATATTTCACCTGTGATTAGACCAGGCTGCCACAGACAGGCGATAGTACTGTGATCTGGTTCAAAGTCCTGAGGCTTGTAATGTAAACTTATTTCCCCTGCATTAGCATAAATAAGACAGGAAAAGATGTTTCTGAAGGAGGGAACAGGAAGTAAGAAGGTGAAAGACCAATGTGATTAGAAAAGAGAATGTTGTAAAAAAAACTGCAAGGACTCCAGTATAATTAGGTATAAAAGTGGATTAGGAGAAGGAACACTAAGAAGCTGCGGATGGGCAAGAGAAGTAGAGTACTGTATCAAAATATAAGGTTTTTTTTAAAAAGTATTTTCTTGTACACTGTTGAACTACTGGGAGGAATGTAAATTGGTAGAGTCATTATGGAAAATGCTATGGAAATTCCTGAAAATTTTTTAAAAATAGAACTGCTGTGTGACCCAGAAATCCCATTGCTGGGTATATATTTAAAGCAAAGGAAAATCAGTATGTTCAGTAGACCCCTGCACCTCCATGATCATTGCAGTGCTATTCACAATAGGCAAGAAATGGGAACAACCAGATGAAGAATGAAGAATGAAAGAAAACGTGGTATAATTCTGTTACAAAAAAAAAAAAATAGTCATGTCATTTACAACAACACGGATAGAACTGGAGATCACTATGTTAAGTGAAGTAAGCCTGGCAAAGTAGGACAAGTGCCTCATGCAGCATTAAAAAAAAAAAAAAAAAAAAAAAAAAAAAAAAAAAAAAAAACTCATAGAGGTTGAGAGTCCAATGGTAGTTACCACCAACTGAGGAAGAGGAGAGGAGAGAAGGAGAGATGGGGAAGGTTGATCATTGGATACTGAGTCAGAGCAAGGAATTTTGCTATACTATATTGCACATTACAGTGACTACAGATAACAATAAAGTACTGTACATTTCAAAAAATAGAAGAAAGGTCTTGAAAATTTTTGTCATAAAGAAATGATAAATTTTGAAAAGACAGATATTTAACCTACTTAAGCATAACAGAATATGCATGTATCAAAACATCACTCATTACCCTATTAATATATACAATTATGTTTTATGTATCTGTTTAAAATAAACACATGTAATTAAAATTAGAAAAAGATATACACTTAAAAACGTACTTCTGGAGAAGATATCCATACTAAACTCTAGGACAAAGATTCAAAGCAGAGAAGAGTGCTAAGAGGCTACTGAGTTAATGACTGGAGAGAAATGTTGAAATCTTAACAGTGCACCAATGATAAGAACAGAGAACAGGGAACAGGTACAAGAAATACTTAAGGGCTCAAACAGGCAAACATTTTAAAGACAAATATTTTTCCCAATGCCACTGAAGCAAAAGAAGTTTTCTTTTCAAAAAGTGTGCTTCAAAAAAAGAAAAACTTTATGGATTAAATGTTACATGAATACATACACAAAATAATGTTTATAGATTAAATAATTATCATCTTTTGAATTTAGTAAGGGGAATCATGTGTACAGTTTTGCATACAGTCTTTAAAATCATCTCTCAGGAAAGTTTGAGACCTGATTTCAAACAGCTTTTATTCAGACTTGACAAATCACTTTAATTAATATTTACATAGCTTTAAATAAAAGTTTTAGTAATATGTGTTAATAGCACCTGAAAGATAATGTTATGTTGTAATAGTACCATGAACAAGAAAAGCATGATATATTCTATATTATCATTTAAATTTCTCTCCATCGAAAGGTCTATTTTTGTGTTTATGCCAAATATATTTTCCTGCTTGCCAATATAATTTTTAAGTCATCCAAATGTATAGCAATGTGACAAAGTAACAAATAACAAAACATTATGCAGTAGCTTCCACCCATCCTCACCACAATTCTACATAAGAAGTTATTGAATACTTAAAAATTTGCCTAGACACAAGTTAGATCTCAGTATTAGAGAACTTGAACAGTAGTGCTATAGCTAAAAGCACAGGAATTAGGAATATTCTGGGCAAATTCCTTGCTTTCTTTGTATGCTCAGTTTTCTTTTCTGAAAATTGGAGCCTTTTTGTAAGAACTAAATTGCCTATAGCATGTAGAGCATAGTGCCAACAAGTCAATACTCAACAAATAATGTCTTAGCTCTTCATACAACAAATAATGTTGTTAGCAAAAAATTCTAAAGTATGATAATATCTATTGTTGCCTGGAGTTCTGGAGAGGAAATTCATTGATTGACTCTAAACATGGAAACCACTGTAATCTTGTGGAACTCAATCAGGCCACATTTATTAAAGAAAACACATACATCCTCTTTTTTGAGTTTCCAAGTATTTGGCATCAATTTCACAAACATAAACCCATCAGGACAGTATCTGAATAGGGCTGTTTATTTTTGCATTCTTAATATTAGGAACAATGTAAATACGCAATTCTGACATTTCTGACTTTAACCTAATAGCATCTTAAGTCAACTGACACAGTAAAGAGGTTATTCTTTCTTCCACATTATGGACAGCCAGAAAACCACAATGTATGGGGCTAGTATCTGTTGTAGTCATATGATTGTTAAATGCTTATATTAAAGATTTAATGGAAACTATGGCAGTGTATGGGGCATGATGAATTTTTATTCATGGAGATTTCATTGCATCATTAACAACCACCTCTCCTATAAAGTAGGCATCAATGTTAATATCTTTTTCCTATGAGAACATTTAGTATTCATCAGGTGATTTACATGTTGAATATGTTTATCACTAAGAAAAGTTAGCTGAAAATCATGGTTGGTGATAGTAGAAAAATAAAGTTTTTTTTTTTTTCATAGACAGAATCTGATGGGATCAGATGTGTCTGGCACATCATGTCAAGAAGGATTCTGTAGCCGTATTCAAATTTGCTGAGAAAAAATATCAGAATGCAGTAGCAATGTTTGCCTTGATAACAGATCAAACTTACTGTGCTATGATACACAGAAGGGGGAAAAATAGTATCTGGATTATATCTTCTCTGACCTTAAAAATATTAACCTACTAAATATATTTAATCATCTGAAAAAAAGTATCTTCCAGATCTATTATTTTTTGTGTGAAATAAAAATACATAAAATACACCATGTAAATCTGTTATTTTCAAGTTAAAACGCATTAAAAATTAAAATGTAATGCAAAATAGGACATTGGTTCATGTGTGATTAATAAATTTTAAATAACTAATACACTTAAAACATGCTAAAATGTTGCCATATGACATTGTTAGGCTGAATTTTTTTAAAATCTTCTTATTCTCATGTTCATGAATTTTGCCCAACATATTTTATATTAGTTCAAAATAACCACCTCAGTCCATATGATCTACAAGTGGCATTGAATTTTAAGAGAACATTCTTAAAAGTAAATTGCATTTTATTATTTAGTAAATCATGGTATCTCATCATTTAATAACTTGCTTTATTAATTCAGTGTGGAAGCATTTACTTTTTCCATATATTCCTTTCAAATGATAGATCTCAGTATTAGAGAACTTGAACAGTAGTGCTATAGCTAAAAGTATTCATCATAATTGTCATAATTGAATGACAAAGTTGACATTGTAATAGTTGACACTGTAGTTAGTAGAAAATTATGAGTCAGAGCAAACTTTTCCTTTTTACATATTATTTCAACATGACATCTAATGCAGTAAGGAGAGCAAATCCTTGAATTTAATTAAACTTTATGTAACTTGATTCCAACCTACATGCTCTATGCAGCATAGATTTAGTGAGTCTGCTGGAGTATATGTAGGGCACACTTTTATTGCAGATTGGTTCTTAAGATTCACATGCATAGTCTACCATGCCAGAGACATCTAAAAAGAGGGCAAATGTGTTAGAAAAGGCAGGAAAAAAATACGTAAGTTTGGGGATATGTTTTCCTAGTAAAAAATATTCCCAGGAATTAATTTCACCTCTTTTTTCTAAATATTAATACAGTAGAAAATATATCACTATTCATATTTTGAGACTATTTCAAACAAACTTTAATCAGAAGGAAAATGTAGAATATGGGTCCCAGGCAATCTTCTGTATTTCTTCCACACTTTTATATTATAACAAAAATATGTTATTTTCAGCAAGCAAACTCATAGCCAATGACTACATCTTTATTTCCAGATTTCCTACTATCAGGGGAGGTTTTAAAATCTGGAGTGTTATGAAAAAGTCAGTTACTTCAAGCTATTATTATGAAAAGTCTACTACCGAAATGAACTAAATAAGAGTTTAACTAGATCTTCTTTAAACAAATTTACAGTTAAGGAAAAACTCAACTTATGATTTCAAAGTGAGGATGGTATCTTCCTTTTAGAATAATAGACTTAAAACATTTAATTCTTCATGATTGCACTGGAGGAAGGAGGACTTGAAGTAACAGCTAACAAAAAAACGTGGGACTTACCTGATACATACATGGGTGGAATGGATGAGATGTGTGGGGGCTAATCTGTAAGTAGGATGTACTTTAGGCAGTAATGGTGTTCACCACAGATAAGAAAATGCATCTCTGAAAGAAATACCACTGAGAGGACCATGCAGAAAACAGACAGCTGACCAAATGAATGGGAGGACTTAGAGGTCACCGTTAAAGAACCCCAATTCTCCTACTCTAATATTAGAGGAAAAAACAACTCATACTCATCAGCATCTTCTAAGACATGTAGAAATTCTCTCAATTTATTACAATAATGAACTACAACAATCTTATTCTATCAATTTCAATAACTTTGGGGCTTTGGTGGTTACTGTAGGCAGCACTTCTCTGCCTGAGTTCTAGATTAAAAAGAAACTCACAGATGAGGGGCAAATATCATACTGTGTAAAATAACTGCCAATGCAGTGGAATAGGAGTAAATAGGGAACAACGGGATGCATTAACCTTAATTCTAAAATCAAAGGAACCATCTAGTCCTAGAAGATCTGAGCAGCACAAAGTTATTCACACCATCACCCCCATTAGAGAGGCAAAGCCTACTGTCAATCCTAAAGGAGCATCTCTTCCTTCTCCAACATAAGACTGTTATGCCAGTGCAACTTCCTCCAGTGGAAAGGAGGCTTTAGGATTAAAAAAAAAAAAAAAAGGAGTAGAGTGCTTGCCTGGTGCCCTGGCATGTGTCAGGCCCTGGGTGACCTCTGACTCAGAGCACCACACACACACACACACACACACACACACACAGAGAGAGAGAGAGAAGAGGATGGGTAGAAAAAGAGGTAGCATCCCACATCGCAACATCTTTATTTGGTCAAGAATTAAATCACCCAGGTTGTAGAGATTCCAGAATCTAGTGTATTCACTAATAATTCTCTTAGAAGTAGTCTTAAAATTTTTGTTAAAAATGTTAAGGGCAATATCAAGATTATTTCAGTATTAGATTTACATATTAAAAGACTAATGAAATCATGGCATTTGGCTATACATGAATGGAACTGGAAACTATCAGGCTAAGCCAGATAGTCTTCTTGGAGGTAGAGGCAGGAAAGAAGGAAAGGGTGGGGGAGGGAAGAGAGGCAAAATCCATCAAAATAGATGAGAGATCAGGGGAGCAGATAAAGGGGACTGAGGGGGAAGAAAGAGGGGTTAGGATAAGGAAAGAACAATAGAATGAATCTAACCTGATTTTCCTATATACATATGTGAATACACCACAATAAACCCCACCATCATCATGTGTATGCACAAGACACTAATTAAAAAAAAAAAACATAAAAACACAAACTATAAGAAAACAGAAGATCAATAGTGTAGAGGGAAGAGAACAGAGGAAAGGTAAAAGTGACATGGAAATACTGGGGACTGAATTAGAGCAAATTATATTCTGTGCTTTCATAATCATGTCAAAATGAATCCTAATGTTTTGTATAACAAAAAGGAACAAATAGAAAGAAAAAAAACTTATCAAGTGTATTCTTTAAATATATATAATTTATTATATATTAATTGTATCTCAATTAAGCCATTCACAAAAATTTTTTTAAAGAACAAAAGTAGACATACGATTTCTTCCAACATCCAATCCCCAATTTTAAAATATGTATCCCAATCTCCAAAGTCTCCAATCTTAAGATACTTATCCCTCTGGAAACACTCAAAGCATCCAATTTCAGGTAATAATATAGATATAAATATAGAATTGACTATATTTTCCATAATGCGATAGCTTTGAGTTTTAAAACTGACATATGCTGTTGAACTTTGCAAGTAGCAAAAAACGATAAGGTAAAGCACTTCTCAAATTGAGGCTTGACATGGGAAAATCATGGAAGTATGTGTCTTTTTCCCTCATCATATGGACGTCCTTTACTACACAGGCAACAAGAGCAAGTTGGTCTCTATAAGGCTAATATTTTTAAGAAAATTACAAACTGGATTTTAATTAACAATTTTGAACCTCTGCATATTTTTTACAAAAATTTGAGTATCTACTTAAAAAACAGAGGAGCAAGACAAAGCAGGCCTATGACAGTCATTTTATCTTTCAGTCATAGAAAAGATAGATCAAACAAGATTTAGAAATTTGTTAAATTTTTCTAGTAGAATTTAAAAATCTGTATAAGCAAATTTAAATTTCAGAGAATTTATAGAACTTGAAAGTTTTGCCAGTTGAAAAAAAATAGATTAGAAATGTTTTAAATTATGATGTATACTAAATAACTTTGCTACTCTCAACTAAAAATGGTAGGTTTTATACACATTAATGAGCAAAGGTTAATAAAAACCTATATTAAAAGCATGGATTTATTTTACTTAATTTTGTCATACTTTGGTAGTGCTGGAGTAAAACTTGAACAAAGATTACTATTTCCTGAATATCAGTTCCTATAATAAAACCAAGGTCATTTATTGTTATTATCATCTCCAGTAAGTTCATCATAATTTTCTTATTTTTTTGCATTAATTAAAATTTTTATTACAATTTCTCAACCAATGAGCTTTGTTGACTTAAAGCACTTTTTAAATTTAAATTATTTTTGTTAAGACAAACTCATGACTACATTCAAACTCAATATAAACTTTTTTGCTTTCATATTCATTTACATATTTTATATTTAAAATATAATATTTTGAGGGAAATATATGAATAGAAGAGAGAAAAAATTGACTAACATATTATTGTTTAATAGTGTTGCATTAGATACTTGAAAAGACCAATATATAAATTATAAGCAAGTTAAACACCTTGACTGACATGTGGGAAAATAAATAAATATATAATATTTTATGCAATAAATATTCCATATATATCCTATACAAAGCAATATACATCTATATATGATAATTTTCCCATATATATTTATGTATGCAATATATTGCATACATATATATTTATATATACATATACATATTTGCATACACCTTATGTCTATATAAAAAACAGATTTATTACAGAGCATTTGAATTGATGGAAAGCACACCTCCTAAATAAGACAGTCAATGAAATTATAAATTCACTGCTGTACAAAATATAATGTAAATTGGTCTTTTCAAAGAACACTTAAAATTTTAAGTAAAACTTCAGTAATAATTTAGTTATATTTAAGAACTGAATTCATTAAGTGCTAGCTCAAAGCCCTCATCATGTAAAGCTGCACCTGTCAGGGTCTTTTTAATGTGATCAAGTAAGTGCAACTCTCTAAGACTAGACCATTTCCTTGAAGCCTCCCTTGTGTGCCTTGGGCACACATTTGCAAGAAAGGAAGGTACATGATTCCATAGGTTCAGTAACAGATCATTCTCCCCATCACAAAGAAATTTGATTAGATTTTTCTTTAATTCAAGAGGTGAGTTCTCTTGAATTTATTCTAGTGTACTCATACAAAACATAGTATTAACAGTATTTATATACATTTTCAAAACAGAGAAAAAGAAACAAGCCATGAGCAACTATGTATTTGAAATTTATTTGTTATGGAATGAAAAATTATTAATTGTATCTTCAAAAATTGTCCATCATATTAAAAAGTAATTTGGAAACAGGAAGTTTTAGCATAGTCATCATATTTTTAATAAAATAAATAAATAAAAATGTTACTTTTAGCTTTTCAAGCTACTTTTTGTCTTGTGATGACCTCTCCTGGTTGAGTTGTTCATTATCTCAGATTCATGTAGTTACCATTTTTTTTCCTCTTTTGAGTGTTTTTAGTGTTAAGAATATAATTTTCATACTCTCCTTCAGAGCTACATAGAACAAAATTTAATATTTTCATTAAGTATAAAAATACAATTCAATTTAAAGTATTGGAATACATGAAGCTCAATCTAATTGTAAACTCCTATATGACTGATTCATTTCCAGGACATAAGGCAATTTTAAGTTTTGGTCACATGTTTTAAATTCAAAAGAAATTAAAATCCAGCTATTATATATTTTTAAACAATGGAGAATAAGATTACTAAATTTTAATAATCAAGAATAACAAATAACTATTTATCATAGATGTAATGGTATCTATGTTGTTCCCTTTCACCAAATTCTTAGTAAAAACTTAGTATATATTTCTAAAATAACAACTTTCCTATCTTTGAAATATATTAGCCCAATAGCTGCATTTATGCCATTCTTGATAAATAGTGAGTGGTTCAGATTGAACCCTTGTAGTTAAAGTATATAGAAAGATGAAACCCAGAATCCTGGAAAAAATCTTGACAGGACCTTCAATCAGTGAATATGATAAATTTAATTTATAATGAGTTTATTTTCCTGAAAAAGTCTCAATGAGTTCTGTATAACAAGACTTTGAAATGAAAACTGAAATTTCATCAAAATTGTTTCTGAAGGATCCAGTTATATATTTGCACAAATATCAATATTTAGCAAGATATCTTTATAGGTTCTTTTTAAATCTATAAAGTTGACATAAATATTAACAATATATAACTTTTTGAGGTTTAATTTGTGATCTGAAAAAATCATACAGATTTTTTTCAAGTTCATTCAAACTTGTATTTCCATTTCATTATATCTACATCTTTAAACTTTGCAAGAAAATTACGTTACTTTTCTTTAATGTAGTAGCATGGAAAATATGTCTAATATTTATAATAATATGGTATTATGTAAAAGATTCTTAACAACAATTTGTAAAGTCCCTTTTCAATGCTATTCTTATTAATATTTACACACTGAATAAAATTGTCAATATTAGTAATAGACCAAGTTTCATCACTACATCTTCAAATCTACTTCACATATGGTAAGTTCTGGAAGATACTAAACTTATTGTCCCTAAATGGAATACAGCTCTTCTTAAACTCCAAAGTCTCCATGATGACTCTTTATCAACTTATTTATTCTGAGAAACAAGTATGTGCCTGTGAGTGCTATCCTAAGTCCAGCAATCTTTCTACCTCTTAACCCTTTCTGAGCCATAGAAGCAATCATGCATTTCCTCTTGACATGCTCACTATGCATTTCTAAAGCAATGCAGAAAATGGGCTGGAATCTTCCATTTCTTCTAAGCCTCATGAAAACATGAATAGTCTTAAAAGGGGGGGGGTAGCAAAAATGGAGAGATACACATTTAAGCAGCATAATTTTCCTGAAACTCTTCATTATTACACGAACAAGGTTTTCCAGTGATTGTCCCAAGTCCTGGACTGCACAGCTCTTATCCATTACTTCAAACTACCAAAGAATCAAAACAATTTCAGTTGAAATATAGGATTTACTGTCTTTCATTTTAATAAGCAAGTACTAAACGGGCATTCACATTTTAAGGGGGCAGAGGAGGTTAACGGGAACCTATAGGTGTCCAAACTGTTCAAAATATGTGCCTCTTTCATCTCCCAAACCGTGCTCATTTAAGTTAAAATCATAAATAAAAACAAAAACTTATTTTTGCATGGTCTTCACTTTTCACTAACTGACTTATTTAAGTAAAATGCAATGAGCTCCATCTGCACAACTCACTCCCTTCCCCTGCACACTGATTGCTCGAACCAAGCAGTTGCCAAGCAATCTCCAAGACCAGGAACAACTTTCCAGAAACATCACCAATGTCCAAACCTTCTCCCCCAAACCAGGAGCGCGCTGGTTTTGGAGTTTCTCTGCTGCAATGGCTCAAGTGCGTGACAGCAGGGATACACACAAATCAGGGGGCGAGAACTGCGAAAGCACCTCGTAGTTGATACCCTGGTGTTGAACATCAATGCGGCACTGAAACTGCTCCAGTACCCAGCGAGCTGGCGGGGAGGACTACTTACGGGACGTGGAGGGAGCCGTCCAGGCTCTGCAGATGAAGCTGCTGACAATCCACAGAGAAAGCGCTGCTCTGCAGCGGGCTCTGGGAGCCACCACCATCCTTTGCCTTCTGGGCAGCGGTACTCCAAAAGCTGGCTGCGGAGATGCAGTCCGTCTCTCCGCGGGGTTCTCGAAGGGAGATGGGCTGTCCTCAAATGCGAGAGCTAGCCAAGTCCCTCCCGCTGGTCCTTCTTCTCCCCTCACCCCCTCCAAGCTCCAGTTCTTCTGGGTCTGGAACAGCAGGGGAGACTCAGCCTTCCTCTTCCCTCCGAGCGGGTCTAGTCTCCGGCTCCGTGAGCCAGTGAAATGCCGGGGGGAAGAAATTCAAACCAAGAAGGAAAAGGAGGGGGGAGAGAGAGGAGGGGACTGACACCTACCCCGCCCTCTCCTTCTCGAAAAAAATCGTCAAAGGACGTGGGGGAAAATCAGAGGAGCGGAGGCTGCAGAAGAGAAAAGGAGAGCGACGGGGACGGCGGCGCTGCTGTTGCCACTGCGGGCGAGCGCTCCCTTCGCCACTGGGCAGCGTGACTCCGAGGGGTTTCCAATCGCCTGTCAGCTCACATGCAGAGGTTGTGTATGTGCGGAGCGCGCTGCGCAGCCGGCGGCGCGGCGCAGGGAAGCATCTCCTGGCCGCTGGAGCGCGAGCAGCCGCCGCCGCCGCCGGAGAGCTGGAGACGCCGCCACCAGAGCGCCTGCAAACCCCGGCGAGCGGCGCAGGGAAGCCCTCCCTTCCCTTCCCGGCTCGGTCCCCTCCCCGGCTCCTCCTCCCCCCTCCTTCTCCCCTCCTCCTCCTCCTCCTCCTCCTCCTCCTCCTCCTCCTCCTCCTCCTCCTCCTCCTCTTAGTCTCCTCCTTCTTCTCCTTACCGTACCCCTCTGGCTGTTAGAACCTTTCGGCCCTGCCCTCGCCTCGTTCGGAAGCAAAAGGGAGAAGGAACCCACCGGCCCCGGTCCATCAGCTGGGGCTGGGGCCCAGGAAGCTGGCGTGCGCCTCGCCCCAGGCGGGAGGTGGTGCTGTCCGCGGTGCTGAAGTTGGGGATTTGCAGTGTAATCTTAGAACCCTGCTCCAACCCTGGCTGTCCCTCAACCCAGCTGCAGGAAGGAGAAGCCCCTCGCTTGGATTCGTTCTCTTTTCCTCCTCTCCTCCCCTTCACATAGAGATGGTACAGGCTCCCGGAGCTCCGACCCCTGGGAACCACAATCAGGCGTCCGACAGGCTGGTCTTCCGAGTGGTCCTAACACCAAGTGATGGAGCTCAACATCCCGACTGACTGGAGCCTCGAGGGAGGACTGCAGACGCCGCCACTGATGCAGATGTTTTAAATGTGTAATTAATTCACATTCATACATATGCACACTTATACATATGCACACATACACCAAAGAGCCTACTGCTCCCAGGAAAACTACATGCAGGCAAACACGCACACAAACATGCAATCACAACACTGAAATAAACAAACAGGCGTATGGACAACTACTTCAAGGCATCGGAGGCATTACAAGTACTGAAAATTAAGAAGGTCTAGAGAGACAGAGACTTTCTTTTAGCACTCAGATAATTTCAACGATAAATCTCAAGCTCTTTCCCCTATCTCACATATCTTCACACTGTACCCTGTGAATTTTCCTACTGTGCAGTGTGCATCAAGTGCTTGAATTTTTATCTCTGCAGATCCAATCCTGTCACTGACTTTACTGACACAATTAAGAATTATTGGTCATCTAAATATATAATGATGTTTAGGCAGAGGAGTAACCATGTCTTTCTATGTTATGCAATGAATAAGCATTTGCCTTTCAAGATAAATAAAATTTTTATGGAGACTTGCCTACTTCTGAAATAGATTCTGCACTTTTAATATTATGGTTGCCTTTTAGAAAGGTCTACTGTAAACAGTATTGTGTATTCTCTGCATAATTAGTACTGGTGTTAATGGGCCTGATTCAGCATTCTTTATTTGAGCTTTGTTTCTTATTGATTTAAAAGGATGCATTGTCCTAGTAAGAAGTGCAGATTGGGTAAAATCTGGAAAATGAAGAAACACATGGATGACCAACAGGGGAAAAACTGCATCCTCATGCTATAAACCATTCCTCCCATAAAATAGCACAGGGAAGCCATTCTTATGGATTATAAAATGCCCCTTTTCTATTTGAATTCCCACAGACTGTCAAAAGTCAATGAACACTTGCCAAAACACTCTGGTGCAGAACTACCATCAACCAATTGTAAGAGCTCAAAGAAACCAATCATGGGGGGAAATGTTGTCAGAAAGCACAAGTTTTCAGAACAGTCTATTGTTTAACAAAGTCTCTGTATTTTAACCATTGCATTAAACTCCATGGAAGTGGTATTAAAGTATTTTAATAGAATAAAAAAGAAGCAACAATTGAAAATATTACCATTTCACTACCTCAATGAATGACATGAAGAGGTATACCAAGCATATTTCAAACAATTCTTAGGGTACTAAGAAAAAATGAAATAGACACATCTACTTAATTTTTTAACAAAAGGGGACACATTGGTGATTTATTTTTGTTCTGTGAAAATCTTTTTGATTAAGTTATAGCATTTATCTTAGTATGTAAAACCAAACAAAGCACAATGGGATAAAAGTTCCTTTTAATGACAAATGTAACCTCCTTCTATCACTGTGCTGTATACTGAGGGCCTTTTTTCATACCAGTGTGACTCAAGAAAGTACCTTCATCAGTTGTCAATGCAGCTTGATGCTTTGAACATGGGTTTGACAGTTCTGCCACATTATTTGTAAAGCAATGATTTTTGCTTTTAATTTGTATTAGCTAGATAGAATACCTGGGGCTACAATATAATTAAAGATATAGAACTCTAATAATTGTAGACTATAGATCATCAGAGTCTGATCCTGCATCTTCTTATCTAACTTACCATTTGCATCATTAGAAGTCAAAGTTAAGAAACTTCTCTATTTTTATGTTATAAGTACAACTATTGGTGAAAATTAGTAGGCATGTTTGACCTGATCAAGTTATAAGAGCAAGTAAAACTGAGAAGCCAATCAAAGGACCATTGATGTTCATTAGATAATATGACAAACATGAAATTTATTATTTCAGAAAATGAATTTATTATCAGTATCTGCATTACATGGCATTTACAAATAATTGAAGATAGGTCATGATAATCTAGAAATATTTCTCTTTAGTTGTATATAAGGAAAATCAAAACTTAAGAATAGTAAAGCTGAATTGACAAAAGTATAAAAAAGAGGGGAAAAAAAGCATGTTGGAAGCTGGAAGTGGTGGCACACACCTGTAATCCCAGAAACTCAGAAGGCTGAGGCAGGAGGATTGCAAATTTGAGGTCTTTCTCAGCAATGAAGTGAGACCTTAAGCAACTTAGTGAGACCCTGTCTCAAAATAGAAAAAGATAAAAAGTAAAAAGGGCTGGGGATGAGGTTCAGCAGTAAAGAATTTCTGGGTTCAATACCCAGGATAAGAAACAAACAAAAACAAAAACAATGTGATAGGAAAAATAATAATACAATTTGTGTTAATTTTTAAAGTAGAACAATGGAAACTGAGGACAGACATTCTATATTTTGCCATTCACATCTTCTTTTATTCTTCAACAGAAATAAGGAGGATCCTTATTTTTTAGGTTAACATAACCTAATAATTTCAAATAAGCGATTGCTTCAGGAGCAATATTTTCACTATTCATTTATATTCATGATACTTGTTCAATATCTGGTATTACTGGGCTTGATATGCTACATACTGAAATTGTGTTTAGGACCCATATAAATATCAATTTTGCCCCAGAGTTATGTCCAGTGATTGAATAAAGAAATCAAAATATATTAGTACCACTTCTATATTAATCTAGTAAATAATGTGACTAGGTAACTTTTCCATTTTCTTCATACATTACAAAAAATGAATATTCTCAAAAATAGAGAAATATTGTTAAAATAATCACCACTATACCAGATATCTGTGAATAATAGTTTGTCACACAGCAAATATCTCAAAAGTACTCTAAAGTTTGTAAACTAAATAGCAAAAAGAGTCAAAATATTTTGATCATAGTAATACTTTGAAGCAACAAATAGTATTGAAGGAAACATGGGGAAAAATCAGTACTTTTCAATAGGTAGAAAAACACTGGCATGTCTCTAAGTGTGGTCCTTGGAGTAGAATTTCCCTTTGGAAGGGAAACGCTCCAACAATACCCAGCAATCACTGAATTTACTCAGAAAACTGTGTCCAATTAGAAGAGGAGCATTGCGTAGTCTGATTCTATACTCTCGGAAGACTTAGTTTCTGTTTCTCTGAAGGTATAGAATTGGTCTGAGATGCATTATCAAGTGAGAAAGCACAGAATAAGGTCAAGTCCTATGCTAAAACCTCTGATGCACAGAAAATCCATATGGAATCTGGGCCTTGGCAAAGTTTCTTGGCCCTAGGCATAGTGAGATATTCAAATCATAAAATAGCAATCATTTGAAAGACTAGTTGAGGGGACGATGCATAAACTTAGATTTTCAAAATCCCACTTTATTTAAAAGGTCACAGAGAAAAGCATAATTTGTAGTGTTATTTGGATTAAATTTCTCAAATATATTTGTTTAAAAACAATTCTTGTGTATGCTGTTTAATATTAATGGTAAAGTTATAGTTAGAGAAGATAGTCTTAAGATATGTATAAAATATTTTTGATACTTATAATTAGATTTAGTAATCTGGGAGGGAGATATTTATACCAATTTACAATATTTAGAATCTAGAAACCAACTTTAATCTTTATGTCCTTCTTCATGTTGCATATAGTCTAAAATGCATTTAGGTGAGTCATATTTTAGAATAATTATTTTCCAAATTGCAATTTGACTTTCTTTTTCTCTGACCTCTTAGACCTCTTTTCCTGTGAATCTGAATTTAAAGATGAGAGATGTCTCATCATTGTCCTTTAAGTCAGATGAGAATTCTAGCATAGGAAGAAGAGGATCAAGAAAAAGATGAATGAACAAAAGAGAAAGTGGGAAGAAATTATTGAACAAAAGAGAAAGTGGGAAGAAATGATTAAGTACACATCTGTAACTTCCTAGTTGTAAATTGATAAAAATGGCCCACTTGCATAAAAGAAAAATGGCTAAACATAATTATTGAACGGTAAGTGTGCCTTTTAGATTTTTGAAAATTCAAATGACTTTTCCAGAAATTGATGTTCCTAAAGTCTTAATTTGATCTTAAGAATAAAATCTTATATGTATAAGGGCTTAAAACCAGCTGGAAATGCATTGCCAAAAAGAACTCTAGAAATAAAAGTTACTAAAAGTTACACTCAAGGAACAATAAAGTTTTTAATAAAATGACTATTAAGTAGATTGCTTTTGAGTGTTACAATCACATAGAATATAAAAAGAACAAGACTGATTCTGCAGGAAGGAATTCTGAGTGGGCAGGTCTAGGTTCTGGACTTCCTGCACCACTTCTACATAATTCTCTGAGTGAACGTATCCACACAAGTGTGCCTTAATTTCCTCAGCATTACAATCAGAGCACTACTTATACCTATGAAATTAGATTACCATGATCATAAAACATAATTTGTATAACATATCTGGAACATAAAAGTAATCCTTAAAGATTAACTACTATCACTATTATCAGCCATATAAGTGAATACACTGAAATTAAAGTCCTAGAATCCCAAGTTTGTCCCTCAATATAGTCACATTAAAAAATCACTAAGAAATTTTAGATAGAAATAGAAGTCTTTTATTGGAAAGAAATTATTTAAAATAGTCTGAATAGGAGGAACAATTTGTAAATTAATGATGAAGTAGTGGGAGAGATTAAAATCTACATTGAAATAAAAATTTGGAAATTTGTTTAGTCAAGTAGACTATGATAAATTGAGGTCTATAGAACCCTGAGGCAAGGTTTGGGGCATGTAAACTAAAGTTCTTATTTGCCATCATCATATCCCTCCTTAAGATTTTGAAAATTATCTTTATTTCAATTAAAATGGGAGTGATAAAAATATTTTTTCCAATTATTCTAAGCATTAAGGTAATACTATTCCATTGAGATTGGAACATAGTATAGAGTTTTAGGTTGTTCTCAACAACAAGCAAGTCCCATGTTATAAAACAATATCTGAAGAGAGGAAGGGGAAAAAAGGAGAAATTTTCACAGTTACAGCTGGTCACAGAAAGAAAAACAGACTGTCAGAATCCTAATGCTAGATGTGGGTACTGCTGCTATTGTCCCATTCGTGAGTGGATTCTGTCTTGAAAAATCCAGGGTTCAATGGTTGGTAGTTGGTCCAGTAATGCCAACTCAAAGTACAACAGTCTACAAATGACAGTTTTATCACCAAAATTTTGTTTTAGTGGAAAATACTATAAACCATAGCAGGAAGAGTGTTACATGTATTTAGGAAGGATGTTCTGCGTGCAAGGGCTCAAAGAACTTGAGGTTTTATAATACATGACCCTTGGTTTTATAAAAATCAACAAGCTATTTAAATCATACAGACCCAAGCAGATTTTAATGAATTGTCTGTGCAATTTGTGATCTGAGGAGTCAGGCTATGGAATGGATCTTGGGCTGAATTTAGAGATGTATGCTATCACTACTTTTAAAACGGATTATGTGAAGTTTTATGTGAACTTTGTTTCACAAAAATGTTCTTTAAACTTTTAGGTTTCTAGTGATGTCACGATTATAAACTTTGCACCACAGACAATAGGTTATTGAAGTTTATTTCCCAGGGAGAAAACATTAAGTCCAGAAAGAGTTTGGGGTAGTAAAAATCAAGAGTTCAATGAATGATTTCATCTTGAGGGAAGGAAGGTGAAGAAAAATAGAAGAGACAATGAGTAGAGTCTCATAAGAACATGTAGACAAAAACAAATAAGCACAAGTAAAGCAAGAGCACTCAGCCTGAATATAATTTCTTTGATTGGGGTAAAGGTAGAAAGCACGTGGACTTGGGGACCATATTCATGTCTGAGAGTTGCTCTTGGAACATCAAATCTTCTGGTAGCAAGTGAATACAGAGGTGTGTCTTGGAGTAGGAAGTGAATCTTTACAACCACGAGATTCCTATTCTTGTGTAACTATTTGTTTTTAAATACTAATAATGAGGAAGTATTGTGATGCTTCCTTATTCAAGTACTGAAGAAGACATAAGCTTGTGTGTGTAAAGAATAGAAGTAAAAAAGACTGTGAATGATTCTTGAGGGCAGCAGAAGGGGAATACAACCAGGTTTCATCTAAGTGGTATGAGGGAACCATTGTGGATCTTCTCCAAATGAACTTAATGCAGACACATTCTTTTACATAGTACTTCCATTCAATGCCAACAGAACCCATAAAAATGTCAAACTGTCAGAATGGTGTGACATAAAGATGAATCTTGTGTACACAGCCATGGGCATGATTCCGTGTTGTTTTCTTTGGGACGCCACATGAGTTTAAACAATTGGCAAGCAACCTTGCCTAAATTGGCACATGCTAGGCAAGATTTAACTCAATGGAATAATGTAGGAAATTCAATAAGGATAATGAAGGGCTAAAAATATTTGGAAGAAGTCAATTCATCTAGAAAAATTCATTTATAGTCAGTATTTTCCCCTTTTTGATCAAAGTTTTTCAGTCTGATATTTCTGGACTAAGAGTTGAGCTTATATCTCTAGTTGACCTAAGAAGAGAACATCATTCCATTCACCAGTTTCTCCTGTTGGTTGCAGGAATCACATACACATTACAGCCACGTTGGATATTGAAGCCGGTGCTCAAGATCATCTTGGATCCTCCCATTTTCCTACTGTGAATGTCCTCCAGACACTTAGATTGGAGAATACAGTTCTAACAGGGATCTCATGAAATTCAAAACAACTTTTCTGTAGCAGAAGCAACAGCTACAACAATAGAGATTAAGAAAACTCATCATCTTACACATAAATTATCATCACTTATCCCAGTTTAGGGGATGAATCTATCTGGTCTGCTGTAACAAATACACCACAAAATAATGTTTTATAGCAGCACCTGCAGTTTTAGAGGCTATGCTGGCAAATTCAGTGTCTGGTAAAAGCCTGATCCTCATAGACTGTAGGGCCCAACTCCATCTTCATTTAGTGGAATGACAACCAAGCTTCCTTCAACCTCTTTCATGAGGGGACTAGTCATACTCATGAAGGTGCTGTCCTCATAACCTAAGGATTAATAAGAACATTATTTTTACACCATCTGCAAAGGTAAGTTGATTTAAGTCTGGCTACAAATTCATTTACTGTGTCCTCAATTTTGCAGCAGTAAAGTTATGTAGTAGAGCTGACTTGGAGGTGATAATTACTGCCTGAATGTTGAGAGCTAGTTTGCATAGCTACTGCCAAAACATTTAAAGCTAGCTGCCATAGTTCATAGTGTTCCTAATTTCATTAAAGAGGCACTGATTCGTCAAGCAATACAAAACAGGAAGGCTTCTTTTGCTAATGCAGATTTGAAAATGACTATGAAACTTGTTGTCGTTTATATCAACTAAATAAAACAAATAGTAAATTCTATTTCAATTTGAACTGAGATTATTGTAAAATGAATTTCAGGAATGGCTTTAACTATATGCTTCCTGTAAATATATTAAGCTTTTCATTTTAAAATGCTTTTATGCACGTGGATGTAAAAATATTAAAGTTACCATATAGCAATTCTAACATCCAAGTATCTTGTTATTACAGTTTAATGTTAATCAAGGTAGTTTATGTGATAATAGAGTAATTAATTATAGCTTGGTATATTGAACATCCTGCTTCATTACATTTAGCCAGAAATGGGGAAGAAAGAGAGATTTCCCCACTTATATATTGTTTAAGATTATTTCTAATATAGACTAGTTCACATTTGTGATTAAGTATGTTGAGTAGACTGAACATATGTTAATCTTTGATAAATCATGAATTTGGTAATGCTAACTTTTTAACTTCACATATTACCATTGAGGATATTAGATTATATAATTTTCCTAAGTGCCAAATATGGGAAACTGTTCTAGTCTGAGGTGAGTTTCAGTCACTAATGTTTAGGTGATTGCTCTTCATTATTATAAGAATTATGGTCTAACCTGTTGCATTGTCTTTCCTTGGCCATATCTGGATCCTTTGTCTCTTTCCCTAAAATTCCTAGTGGAGAATAAAAGTAATTTAACAAACTTTCATATTAGAAATCACTGAAATAAATTAGCTATAATTTCATCATTTCCAGAGGTAATTAAAAGTGTAAGTGTGGAGGGATGCATAGGTGCAATTCATTTGTGTTAATTCTTATCAGGTTATTCATATTGTGACTCATTATATTAGTTGCATATATTTTAAATATTTAATTAATAATAAATGTATATCCTAACACATAAGTGCTATTCAATGTGCACCATATTTTTTATATTTGTGTAATTTGAAAGCAAAAACTGCTATCATTCCCTTTAACACATTTAAAATTTGACAGTGGTCATTTTTACAATTTATACTATCCAGAGACAGTGGGAAGAACTTTCTCAATATTACTTTTCAAATTCATGTCCTGTGGAAGTGTTATTCACATTCACATTGGCCTGAGCAACCAGAAGGATGGGCTCAAGGGAAACGTTGCCGTTCTCTATCCTACTAGAATCTATTACTTGGGTTCTACCAGATGCAGCCAGGAATGGGTTAGGAAGAAAATGGCTTACACATACTTTTAGTCTATACTCAATAAAGTATTCCTGATTTATTAAAATGCCTTTATTATTCCCTGTCATTAGCTATTAAGTAACATAGAGGATCAAAATGCTTTAATAAGATTCTCTCAATTTTATTGAACAAAGGAACTATAAGGACTTTTGGTGTTTGTGCATTGCAACATTGATCTCCTCATAGGAAAAAGTCACAGGGCAACTTCACCCTAAGATCGTTTACTCTAAAATGATCAGATAATCAACTACAATGAAAGTCCAGTGCTTCCTGAAATAGGAGATTGAGCATACAGAAAATTAAACTGAGAAGGTATCGAGATGTTTAATGACCTATTAACATGTTTGCAAAAACCCAGAGCTATTGTCTGAAATGTCTGGGACTTCACCTCTCAACCCCCTTTCCAAGGCACCACCACGACATGAAAAGCTCAGTACAATCTGTTTTGTGCTTTCTCTCTTGTACAACCCAATAGTCTTCTTAAGAATGTGCTTGCCATTTATAATAAGGACAAATGGAAGAGTGGAAAGAAAAGGGGCACACAGTGGGTTTGTCTTGGACTCCTCTCTCATGGAAATGGCATTTGCACAATTCCTACTTGACCTAAATTATTTCTAATTAACTAGATTCACAAAAATTCATCTTTTGTACTTCACAGAACCTGTAGCCAGAATGTTCCCCAAATTCCATTTTAAAATGAAATAGGATATTATACAACTAAATTCAGATTTCAAAGCTGACTCAAATGGTCCCAATCTCTATGTAGAAAAGAAGTAATGCAGATGTATTCCCCCAATGCTCCAATGAAGGACTTTCATAATCAATATTTCATAATCATAATCAATATTTAGTTTAGCAACAAGACAACCCATCTCTTTGGAGCCAAGTAATACAGCCTGTACTGTGTTGATTCAGGGTTGTCCAGCAAGAAGCCAATCTCAATAATTATTTCTCAAGTTTAGTTTATCAAGTGTGTCCCCCTTCCTCTCATGATGAGAATTTAAAATAATTCAAAAGATGATAAAATCTCATTATAAGAATCAACAAATTGTCTACTTTCCATACTACTCTAGAAAGAAATACAGAAAGATTAAATAAAATGATTCCCTTATTTGATTGTAAATACGATATGGCATGTGATCAATTCTAAATATGATATGGTGTGTGATCCTTATTTTTAGGAAAAAGAGAGAGGGAGAAGAAGATAGGGGAAGATTTTAATTTCTCTAGGCAAAGTAAAGAGGGAAGTTACCCAGGTAATTTCAGACATCAGATACGTTTGCTTACTCATTTCTGTTGAAGATTACCATCTGAGTTACTAATTACCCTTGGCCTTCCTCCATTGTGCAGGATTGCTTATAGTAGGGAAATATTAAGAAATGACAAGGTTGTATTTTTATTTTAGAATAAACAACTCTAATAAGAAAAACAAAAACAGCAAAGCAAGCAAACAAAATATCATCAGAGTGTGAAACAGTTTTTAAAGGTTTAAGCCCTGAAACTTTCATACCTGAATTCAAACTATTCGTTCATATTCCTAGTATCTGCAGCATTCAATGCATAAAATCAATGGACTAACACTGGGTGGAGGAAGAATCACAAACTTCAAAAGGTGGTTACTTTAGAATCTAAGGATAACAACATAAACTTAAACCAGATCAGAGGTCCATCCTAGTGGATTAGTATATCGATGTTTGTACTATTTTCTTTTTTCACATAGTTCTGTTAATCCAGATAGTGGTCTATTGGCTTCAACATAACATTTATTAAAACATTAGTGGAAGGATTCCAGAGATATTAGTATTTAAGTTAATCTTCAATTCATAGTCTTGAATAGCACTTATTATTAAAACTAATTCTTAGAAAGGAAACAGGGAAGAAGAGAAGAGGGACTAGATTTTTAAAAATTAAAGTAACTGATAGTTCATGTTCTCAAAGCAGGTTGCAAAGGGAAAGTAAAAATAGGGCAGTAGGGGTTAAAACCAGAGTAAATACTTTCTCCTTTTTAACAGGCAAAGAAGAGGGCTATTTTAAAATACTAAGAAAACAAAATAAATCCCAACTAATAAAGATGCATCATTCAGACAATGTCCCATCAAATTTTTTCATCTATTTCAGCAAACTCTAAAATAACTGCCTCCCACACAGGAAAGTACATCACAGTCTGCATTGCTTACTTTCAAAATTTTAGAAATTAATTAATGACATGAAAATAGTGTTATAGTTCAGATAACAAGTTTATTGAATAAAGTAGTGCCACTAAAAACAGCATATTTATTTATTTATTTACATATTATTAAGGTAACTTGCTTTATTCAACAGAAGAATGACACTAACTGTCATGGTCTTTCATCCATTAAATGTTAATATCTCAACTTTTTAAGATTGGCAACATGAAGGCTGTTTTCTAATTTTTGATGGGTACTTTTAACACATCATCACAGAGTCTATGAAATATATGTAAATCAATCTTGTTTCATCTTGAAATGACATTTTTATTTTCCCTCATTTGCAGGAGGAACAGATAATCAGATGTTTTTGAAGGATGCAAATGTTTCTTACAAATCTTTGTTCATTCATTTTGTTCCATCAGTATTCAGTGACCTCCTCTCATGAGCTAGGCATTGTTTTAGGTGTTGGGTGTAGAGCTGATCTGCCCAGGTTTTCATCATAATGAGGTGGGAAGAAATGTTATGCAGTGACGCATGGCTCATTAAAAATGCTATTAGAGATGGAAAGCCTAGTGGATTACCTAAGATTGAATGATTAATACGGATCCATGGAGGTGATTTGCAAACTGAAACAGAAAGAACAGATCCAATCAATCACATAAAGATCTGAAGGAGACAGGTATTTGTTGTGTTATTTTTTGGTTTCAAACAGAATAGCTGCTGAAAGGCTCTAAAGTAGGCAAAGGAACCAATAAAGTATGATTATGACACCAGTATCTCAGTTAAGGTAGAGGCCAGCGAGCAAGCAGGAAAGTAGCAGATGTTGAAGTCTTTAAGACAAAAAGGAGGCAAATAGATTATCCTAATAAGAAGGACTGAACACAATTGGCAAGTTAACTACAGTCAGCCAAAAGATAACATAAGTTTGCAGTGCCACAATTCTAATGGAGATGGAGACTAAATGGATGTTTTGGGTCAAATTTTGGAGCTAGGTTTAATAGCACCTACTAATGGATTAGATATGAATAAAAGAAGAAATCGAGTATGCTTACTATTTTTATATATCTGTATATTTATTTTTATTACACAATGAATGCATTGTATTAATACTAAAATGAGGAAGACTGAGATGGAAGAAGATTTGAACTGAAACTCATCACTCTTCTTTGAACAATTAAAGTTTGTGATGCCCGTGAGAAATTCAGGTTTGGATCTGGGGTATGTAGATATGCTCTGGAATTTACGATGGAGACTAGGAATGGAAATACAGCATACAACATTAGCAGAGAAGACTGTGATGATTGAAAAACAAAGTGATGGCCGATGAGAGACTTAGAAGACTTCATCATTTAGAAGTTAAACTGGACAGAGGAGTATAAGAAATTCAAATAACTCAATAGCAAGAAATCAATAACCTGACTTAAAAATGGGCAAAGGATCTGAGCAGATATTTCTTAAAAAAACAAAACAAAACACAAAAGGCCAACAGGTTCCTAAAAGAAATGTTGAGCATCATTAACCATCAGGGAAATGCAAATTAAAGTCATAATGAGGTATGACCTCACACCTGGTAGAATGGTCATTATCAAGATGATGACAGATGATAAGTGTCCACAGGAGTGCAGAGAAAAGAAACACTGGCATCCTGTTGGTGGGAATGCAGGTTAGCCAAGGTGTTATGGAAGAAGCTCAAAATTATGTTAAATGAAATAAGCCAGGCCCAGAAGACAAATACTGTATGATCTCAGTTATATGTGGAACCTTACAAAGGTCAAACTCACAGAAGAAAAGAATGCAATGTTGATGACCAAATAGTGGACAAGGGCAAAGGAGTGGAGTTTTTGTTGGTCAAAGTTTTTTGTTGTTGTTACAAGTTGTTTTGGATTTTTTTTTTTTTTGGCTTTTATGACAAAAAGACCTAAAAATAGCAATCTTAGAATAGGAAAACTGTATTGGGGGTTCACAGTCTCAGAGGTCTCAATCCATGGCTGGATCTATTGCTCTCAGCCCAAGATGAGGCAGAACATCATGGAGAAAGGGCGTGGCAGAGGATAGTAACTCAGGACATGGCACCAGGAAGCAGAGAGCACACTTCTCTCACTGAGGAAAAAATATACACCCCCAAAATGTATACCTCCAGTGACTACCTCTTCCAGCCACACCATACATGCCTACAGTTGTCATCCAGTTAATCCAATTCAGTGGATTAATTCACCAATTGGGTTAAGGCTCTCATAACCTGATTGTTTCACTTCTAAGGTTTCTTGCATTGTCTCACCTATGAATTCTCGGGGGAAACCTCATATCTAAAACATAACACAAGCTTTAGTTACATAGGCTAGATTTTTAACTATAGCACAAAATAGTAACTGAGGTCAATTACAACATATTACATATTTCAAAATAATTTACAGAGTAAATTTTAAATGTTTCAACATAAAAAATAATAATCAAGTGAGGTGATAGCTATGTTAATGAGCTTGATTTAATCAATCCACATTTTTTTTGGTGTGTGTGTGCATATATACAATTGCACCTTGTAAATTTATACAAGTTGCCTATATTAATTTGCTAAGGTAGACCTCATAAAGTAGAAGGACCTAATAAAGTAAACCAGTTTGGCAGTTAGAAATAATATTAATTTAAAAAGAAAAGGCACTTTCTTTCCTCATTGCTGACATACTCTGTGAAAACAAACGTGTCAAAAAATTATTGAGGATGGATAGAAGGAGTTACTGTAGATGCCCCAGTATATCTACTTCCTTCTGATGGGCCACTTCTGACTCTGGAGGATGGTAACCCATTCCTTAGAGGCATTCAGAGGGTAGAGCAAGAAGAAGCATTGAGATATACCCCTCTCAGTACAGCACTTGCTCATCTTTCTAAGTATGATTTTTTTGGAGAATTTCACTTTTAGTGTTTTATATGAGTTCTATCACAATCTTTAATGATTCTTACAGTAACGATAATTAGACAGTGTAATGAGCTAAATTGTGGTCCCTAAAAATGTGCGTGCTCAAGTCCTAACCATCAGTGCCTCACAATGTGACTGCATTTGGAGACAGAACCCTTAAAGAGGTAGTTAATATCCAATATGACCAATGTCCTTATCACAAGAGGAAATATGGACATAAACATGGGGGAATCCCACGTTAAGATGAATGACAGCCTTTGATGTGCCAAGGAGATGGGTCTCAAAGAGACTAACACTCCTGGGATTCTGAGGCTGGACTTACAGCTTTTGCAACTATGAAAAAATATCTATGTTTTAAACCTTTCAACCTGTGTAGTACTTTATTAGGTACCCCTTAGCAAATTAATATAGGGAAAACTCTTTTCTTCTCCCTGGATTCAGTTAAGAATCATACAAGTTCAACCCTAAGACCTAAAGACAGTTTCTTTTCCATCTTCTGTGGTTCTCTTGATGTATAAAAATGAGAATCAAATACAACAAGAGCTAAGATATGTCACTTACTTGAGTAGCCAGGCATAGCGTCCATGGTTAGGAGCTCTGTTGCTTATGCTGCAATAGGTCATATTTGGTTAAGTGTTCAATGAAGCTGCTCTTTATTACAGATTGCACCAGATTGCCGGTGTAGAAATATGGAAATTAGATTAACCTATGTGCAGTCTCCAGGGTCCATTGGAGATGGCTTGCTGTGGATAGGATCTCTTCACTCCAAGGTCGTCATCCGAAAGACAGGCTAAAACCATGCATCGTCCACAAAATTAACCATCTTCAGAGATTTGATGATCAACCATTCCTTTTCAAAGTTTCTTGGCAGTGGTTGGTTCCTGAAGAACATTCACATCTGTGAAATTTCATCAAGCTTTAAAACTTCATTTATTTTCACCTTTTAAATGTATATTATATTTTGGTAAAAAGCTTACTAAAAAGGGAGTTTCTCACTCTATAAGTAATATAGGCAAACTGAAGTGGTTTTTTGTGGCCACAATATTGTAAAATGTTTGTCTTACTGAGGGACAGCTGCTTGGCATGCTGAACAGCACGCTGGAGCACTGATTCATAAAACTGACTCTAGAGCCTGAAGGAGATTTCAGATAAATTCAAATAATTTTCTGCACAATTTTAAAACATACTGAATTTTACAGAAATTCTACTAAAATGCAAATTAAGATTTTGTATTTAGGTTATTTCCCCTCTTCTGTAGAACTTTACTTAACATTACATACCTATTCAAAAGGTCATGTCACTGAGGGTCGTATCTTGGTTTCCAAAGGTCTACCTCTAATATATTTCTCTCTCAGCCACCAGCATGGTTTACACAATCACAGGTGCTCAGGCCAGGTGTGAGGCTCTGCAAATTTCGTTATATTTGTTGAACATTAAAACAGAAAATGCACATTATTTTATTAAAAATATTCTTCTCATACATAATTATAAAATATTTTTTAACAGTAGTGTTGCTCCTCTGGGGTTGGCTGCCTTATCATCATGCTGATATTGGAACTTGCATTTGACTAAATCTTCCCACCTTATTCGTCTCCGAAATATTAGAACCCAAAGATAAATTCTCCTGCTATTTTAATCTCTAAATTACTTTTGAATTTCAAGTGACAGGGAAGGAAGAGGACATTTATTAAGTGGCTTCAGGACTGTTTCTATTTAGGGTGAGAACCACTGCAGGGATCAGTAAAAGATCGAAGGAGGCTCCTCACTCCAGCTGTGCGATTCCCAGTACACTTTCATTAGCAAGCACATCTTTTTCCATTGTTTCAATCATAGACCTGAAATTCTGAATGATTAGTGGGATCTATTTTGGCTGTTCAGAACTGCTTTTGCTACCTGGCAAAGTTCCACAGAGTGGAGAGTTTTGATTTATTATTTAGTTGAGTCATATAGGACTTTCAGGAACCATTCTAAAACTTTAAGATAGCAATGAATACCTGTCCCCATTGCACAAAAGAGGAAGCTGAGGAACTAAAAGGTCAACTAGCTACAAGTCAATGAAATCCAGCAAATGGCGGAGGTCAGATGCAAATCTAGGCAGTGTGGGCCTGGGGTCTGTGTGCTGGACTCTTGTGTTACATTGCCTTCCAAAGTCACCACACCACAGGTGAGAAGGGACGCTGCATTCAAAAGACTAAGGGTTAGGCAGGATTGCCTTTTTAAATAAAAGAAACTTTTTTCCACTTATGTTCAATTGATCATCTTGGATCAGGTATGGAGTATGGATTGAAGATCATATCCATTAGAATAGTCATCTATTTAGTTGTTTATAATAAATGGAGAGTAATAAAAATTTTGATTGCAATTTCTTTCTAAATGAGGGAAGAAAATTTATATTAACACGACATTTTGCAAAATAGAGGGAAGAATGGAGGGAAGGAGGGAGAGGAAAAGAGGAAATGTATATATTTAGGGCTAAAATATTGAAAAGTATGCATTAAGAAGAGAAAAAAAAGGTTAACAGAGCAACAATTAATGATACACAAGCAGAAAATATGAGCATGACTTTCTCACCTGTCATAGCAAATCTCTAGTGTTGGACATTATTTTCCTTTATCATGCAAAGATTTGTTTAAAAATGGTGTTTTGGGGGGGATACCAGATGGACTACCATCCCCTTTCCAGGAGTCATTGTCCTGAGAAACTGAAATAATCATGGTTTTCGTCCTTTCCAGGCAGATCCACTACCTTTTTATACACATGTATGTGTGAATGTATGTGCTTCTTCTGAGGCATTCTCTATTTGATGATATAATATGATTAGATCTTTGTACACAGCTCCTGTGTTCTAAATGTGCACTATTACCTGAGTCTATTAAATCTAGTATGCCACTGGCTGTTTCCAGAAAGAAATTATTACTGGGGTATTGCTAGATGAGAGGAACCTACTTGCAGCTATGAAAAGGTTCTGGCAAAGCAGAAATGGCAGAAGATAAAGAATAAATATTATTAAATTCCCACTGGATGGAAATACTTTCAATGTCGCTATCATTAATTTTGTCAGTTCCTTTAAGTTTCCTTTGTTGTTGTTTTAAAAAAAAACTTATCTGGAGACAGGAACTTAATTTAAGTGGTAAAGCACTTACCTAGCATGTGTGAGGCCTGAGTTCAATCCCCAACATGAAAAAAGCAAAACAAAACAAACAATGTCAACATTTAAGTTTTCACTTAGCCTGGTATCTTTCATCAGTTCCCAGATACCACTACACTATTTGGTTAATATTTATATTTTTATGTCATTTTTCTTTCCTTCAATGATAACTGCTTTTGACTATGATGACCATACCATTTCAGGAAGATATTTTTATTAACACATATTACTTGCATAGAGTAATGAGTATGCAGTCAGCAAGCTATTTCCACATGTGCATACAGTGTGCACAGATGGAATCTAGCCTCCCATTTTCCATCTCTCCCTGTCCATACCTCCCCATCCCTACTATCCACTATTGCACTTTGAGGTCCACATCTACTCTTCTGAATACTTAGAATTTGGGATCTGTTGTTTCATATTTTTCCAATACTTTTATAGTATTAATATTTCTTGCTATTTTTTCAAGATGACTGCTTTCATTTATTTATTTTTAGGCTAAAAAAACATTAACATTAGTCCTAGATTGCAATAGTCACATGACATACCAATCGAGATGATGAGATCATATATTAAGAGTCTCCTTCATAGGCTAACCCAAGCAAGAAGTTTCTCATATCTGTGATGATGAAATTCAGGAAAAAGTTTATCTAAATAAACCAGTCTTAGAAGAATAAAGATCTGGGGCTGGGGTTGTGGGTCTATAGTAGAGTGTTTGCCTAGCATGTGTGAGGCACTAAGTTCAATTCTCAGCACCACATAAATATAAATAAAGGTACATCAATAACTAATAAAAATATTTTGTAAAGAAGAAGAGGAAAGATCTGGGTAACATAATGGTCAAGATGCAGATAGGAAAATTTAATTCATTTTAGAGATTATCTCTTTTCAGTGCTTAGCCACTGAGTATCTTCTGACTTAGTCATAGTTATGAGTTGTAAAATACTTTATTTTCCATTAAAATTCAGACAGGTAAAAAAGAAAGGACAGAAAAATTGAAAGTTATAAGTACAAAGATAACGAAATTAGGAGTAATCATAATCTGTATTAGTGTAGATTTTAAAATATATACTTGCTTTAGTTGTTTTTACTTGGCAATTGTCAACACTACAATTTTCAAAACATCCTTTATTTCTGGGCTCAAATGTACATTGCAACTGAGATCATTGGTCAAATGTGTGTCTACCAACTGGGAAATAAGGGAATTCTTATTCTCTTTATCTTAGTAAGATTTAAATTTGTTCCTTTATGGAAAAAATATATTTGATCTTCATAAAATGTTACCACATCCATTTCAATACAGAGACCTTACACCTGCTCTGTTCCATGATTCTAATTGAATTTGAAGGGAACAAATAATATTTAAAGTACTTTAGAGAAAAATGCACTGTTTTCATAGGTTAGCTTACTCTATTTCCAAACTAGTGTGGAGTTCATACTTTTAGATCTTTAAATCAATTTTAACCATGAATATAAATTTGCATTCCATATTCTAACTCATACATGTGTATACATGTCTTTATAGCACTCCCATTTCAACTTACTTAGTATAGCATCCTTATGTACATTTTAATAAATAATCTTTTAGAACATGCTTTTTTAATTGTTTGATGATTTTCAATTGAACACTTCTGTCACTTCTAAACATTAGTCATCAATATCTTACTTCTTTTTATAATATTTCTACTCTCTTGCTTTTATAAATAATATCACAGTTAACATTTTGTCCATACTATTCCCCACAAACCTGACTTTACTTCTTTCAGAATGGCTTGCTGAGCGTGCTGGTTATTCATTTTCATGAATACTTATCTCCTAAAATCCACTTGTCCTTCTCTGTCTGGTGCCCATAATAATTGCTCTCATGATCTTTATCACTTGGGACCCCATCTACTTTTTTTTTCCAACATAAGGCACTGGCAATGCCAATTACCTGGTGGGAGAGGAGAGACGGTGGGGTGCTTATTCTAAAGTGTGCCAACTCCTTTGCTGACTTTAGGTTGGACAGTAATTTCATTCAGTGAATTAATTTCTTCTTCCTGTTCATATTTGGGTTTCATCAGATGATCATCTTGCCCTTCCTGTCTTAAGAGGTAGGAACTGTTTTCTTAGGCTGTTAATCTCAAAATGCTTCATTGTACTTGACTGTCTAATTCTGGCCATGAATTGGTTAAAATAACCTCCATTAATCTAACTTCCTTTAAATCATTTCAGTGAATCATCTATTGCTGCCTAAGTCTGATATAATAGTTGAAGGGATAGAGACATTCTTAAGCATTTTGTATATATTATCAAAATATTAAATGTGTGTGTTTTCAGATCAAATAAAATATAGCAAAATGTCTGAAAAACAAAATGTCTGAAAATGTTAAAATTTCATCTTAAGTGTGAAGTAACTATATGAATCTCCTTTTTAAACATCTTTAAACCTTAATGTTTTTTTTCTTATCATCCGTGAACAAAAGATAATAAAAATGTTTGAATAAAGTGGTTTGGTTAGACTTGTATGCTCCCTTCCAACTTTTAGCCTGTGATCTTAAATCTCCAACAGGAACAAATGAGAAAGAAACCCTGTGTTATGGTTTGGATGTGAGGAGTTCCCCAAAATCTCAGTGTGAGGCAAATACAAGGAGGTTCAGAGAAGAAATGATTGGGTCCTGTGGTTTAGCTTCCCACTTTAAGCCAACAAATGGCATGCAGGCTTATTTTGACCCAGATTATTCTTGTCACACAAGAAATATATCTAGTTAACAAATTAAGGAAAACAAGTATTTAATGTGAAAAGCCAAGCATTGTTCTAGATACAGTTGATAAATCAGTCCACAGAACAGCTGAACTTTGCTCTTCAAAAGTTCCTATTCTGCACTATACTGTGCAATGAATCCTGGTGGTCAACTGGTGTGAGGCTTCAAGACAGAATCATGCACAATTGTGTGTGCAGTGGAAGCACCCAGCTTCCCAGGCAAGGTGATGAGCTACCTGCAGGAGGAGACCAGCCACTTAGATAAGCAGAGTCTACAACTGCAGAGGCAGCCCGGGAACTTGCATGGGGAGAGCATCATGTGGGCCCGGGACAGATCACAGCTGCCTACACACAAAGGTAAGGATGGAGAGTTATAGTTTGAGCAAAATGGGAACCTGCACTAGTTTCCTAGGTCATGGTTTGAAGAAAAGTGACACAAAAGTGGGTGGCTTAAGAGCAGTAAGCCACATCCATAAGAGGGATTGGCATTTCCACTACTGAAATCCTGTGTACTCTCTGTCCAATACCTTTATCAACAGTCTTGAGATGATTTTGAGTGGGAGGCTGTGTGGCAGGTGATGAGGCACCCAACACAGCTGCAGGCAGGCCCACCCCTGCCCACTGCCCTGCTCTTCCTTCTCTGCACACAGTATCATGTAGATGACGTCATAGAACACTGAGGTCTCCCCTGCCTTCTCACATGTGTACAACCCTCGGATAGGGATTCCTCCTGGCCAAGGAAACCAGCTATAAGTCATGTCTACACTGGCCCAAGGTGAGTGACCATCTGCACTGGCTCAAGGCAAGTGAGTCCCATCTATTCTGACTCAAAGCTAGTGAGTATCTACAGTGTAGTTAGAGGCACTGTACACTAGACCTTGGAGAGGATGTCTGCTGGGCCCCTGCCCTCACCCTGAGACCCCACCTTTCTTTTAATCAGCCTATATTTTAATCTTTGGAACAGAAATTTATGATGCAATTTGTCTAAAATTTATTAAGAAATGTCTCAGAAGAAAAACAAATAAACAAAGAACCCACAAAACAAAACAAAAAAGAAATTATTGCATTACAAAATCTTTAACCCAGTCAATGAATTAATCACTCTATGGGAATAATTGAGTGGTAATTGAAGGCAGGTAGGGTGAGGCTCGAGGAGGATGGGCACTGGAGCATTGCTTTGGGGTATAGATTTTGTACCTGGTGAGTGGAGTCTCTCTCTTTGCTTCCTGATCATCATGTGAGCCACCTCCCTCTGTCACACTCTTCTGCCATGATGTCCTGCCTCACCTGAACTCTGGGAATGATCTGCTGTCTCTGCATTGAGACCTCTGAAACCATGAGCCCCCAAATCAACTCTTCCTCCTCTACCATTGTTCTGGTCAAGGCTTTAAGTCACAGAAGTGAAAAGGCTGACTAAGACACCCTGCCCAGTTTGATAATGCATCACTGAAGGAAGCACAATCCCCCTGTGTTGAGGTATCCAGTCCTTTGTATAGCAATTTTTTTTTCTTTTTCCTTTCTCCGAAGACCAATACATATTTTGATGTATGTTATCTCTTTAGTAATATATTAATCAGATAATGATTTCTACAATGCCAAGTAAAGTGTATTTAACCTTTTACTATGTTGAGTTAAATTCTGCTAAGAATTAATTCTGCTAATTTATTCTCTCCAATAAGAGAATTGGATTATCAATTCACATTTATGTATTGCTTTTCTCAGCTCCTTTGCTAGCAAAATTTCATTTTGGTATCCTTACGTTACCGAGAAAAGGGTAGAAACACTATCTGAAATCAAGCATTCCACTTTATCTAGTATTCTATTTCTCTTAGCAGAGGGAATTCCACAGGAATTTGAGAAGGTCAGAGGTCTTGTGGCTCACAGAGGAAATGGCACATTTCTTGGAAGATGAGGAGTATGAACCTCAGATGTAGCTCATTTGTATAGGAGGTAATGGTGTGTATACTGGAGGTAATGCTGGGGCCTTTGAGAGGTTCAATGAAGTGGAAAACATAGATGGAGAGCTTACATATTTTCCACAAATGTGTAAAATTTGCAATGCAGGAACTGAATGTGGAAGGAGCACATAGTGAATAATGTGCTTGCTTTGCACGTGGGTGTGGTATAATTGACTCACTTCAACAGAACTCCTGTTTTGAGTCGTTTAGGTGATGGATTTACCTGCTCATTCTGCCTGTCCTTCACAAACAGGAGCATGGAGTTGTGAGACATCTGTGCAGGGTCAGGAGGGCAGCAGAAAGCTGTTGAGCAGAGTAGAATTACCTGGCTTGCACACAAGCTGAACTCCTGAGTGTGGTGCCTTCAGTGCTCTGCTGAAATTCTGAGTGCTCAGATATGAGGAAGAAAGAGAAAACATTTTAAGGAAGTAGATGATGTATAGATGATAATGGATACCCATGAGCCTGAGAACTGTGCTAGCAATATTTCACTGCATTATTTGCTTGAAAAATATGAAAATACCATAGAATATTTCAAAAGGACATGGAGATGTTTAAACATGCATCTAAGCATCTGTGGATTTAATTTTTTAAAATAATACTTAACAGAGAATCTGTCATTGAAACAAACTAACAAAGAAAAGAAAAAAAAGGAAAAGAAAACGTTTAAGGGCTCTCCCACAGAAGGCTGGTGAGCAGAAGAGGAAGGCAGAGGGAGGATCCTGTGCTCAGTGGCAACCAGTCCGTGTGGCCAGAATTGGCCAGAGATCTATGACCCTTTGGCCCTCATGGGATGGTGTAAAATTCTGTCAGCTCATCCATTTGGATAATTAGCAAAAGACATCATTTCCCTGCTCCATCTGCTTGCATTTTTTCTAATAATTGGAACACTGAATAATGTGCTTGAGTCCTTCAGTTCTCTATCACCACAATCAAGCACTTCTCTGGGGGAAGGCTATGGGCTGAAGACCCTCGGGCCTGGTAGTCCTCTGTGGGAAGGGCATGCACGAGCTTGGGGATCTCCACCATCCAGAGCCCATCCCAGATCCCTGGACACGGACTTTAATGAGGCCAGCATGGCAGGGGTCGCTCCCCTGTGAAATTCACAGCTTACTCTCTTGTCGAGACAAGCTGTCTTGCAAAGCAGGGCTTAGATAAATGGAACGTGTAAAACCATGTACTTAATCAGAACTCGACCTTAAGAAATTGCCTTACAGTAGTGCAAAGTAGACAAATGAGATTCGATCAAACTCACCAGCTTCTGCACAGCAAAGGAAACAACTCAGTGAAGACACAACCCTCAGAATGGGAGACAATATTTGCCAACTTCCCATCAGGCAAAGATTAATTTCCAGAATATTAAAAAAACTCAACAACAAAACAACAGATCAAAAAAATTGGGCAAATGATCTGAATAGACACTCGGCAAGAAAAGAAATACAAATGATCAATAAATCTAAGAAAAAAACTTTCAACAATGTTACCCATCAAGAAAAAGCAAATTAATACTGCAAGGAGATATAATCTCACCCCACTTAAAATGGCTATGATAAAAGATGAAGAAATAACAAACAGCAGTGAGAAGGTGGAGAAAATGGCACACTCAGACAGTGTTGGTGGAAATGTTAATTAGTATAACCATATGGAAAAGAGTATGGAGGTTTCTCAAAGACTAAAAGTAAACCTACCATCTGATCCAGCTTTCCCACTTCTGGGTATACATCCAAAGAAAATGACATCAGCAAACTGCAGTGGAGAGGCTGCCCATGTTTATTGTGGCCCTACAGTAGCTAAGATATGAGATCAACCTAGGTAGGTGCCCACCAGTAAATGAGTGCATAAGGAAAATGGGGTATACATGGACATGGGGATATTAATCAGCTGTAGTGAAAAATGGAACACTGTCATTTGCTGCAAAATGGTCGGAAATGGAGTACATCATGCTAAGTGAAATACGTCAGACAGAAAGACAAGCCGCATGTTCTCTCTCATATGTATGTGGAAGTTAAAAGACAAAAGTTGACCAGCATGTAGAATAGTAGGAGACAAGGGTGAATAAAAGGGAAGTTGGATTTGATCCGTGCAGCTGCAAGCATGTATTGGCCTATCATAATGAATTCCATTAATATGCACAGTTAACACATGTTCATCAAAAATTTTAAAATTCCAATGAAAAGTGAATTTTAGCTAGGAAATAATCCTATAATACCACTTTTATAGATCATGAATTTCTCCATCGGGATGGTGCCTCTTTTGGCTCTGTATGCTACCCTGAGCAGCATAGTGCACAATGGAACACTCAAGTCCAGTTGGCTGGCTGAATCAAAGTGCTTCCGACCAGTGAAGGACAGAATGAACAGAAGCAGAGAGAATGTAGGCTTTCATTTTGAAATGAGTGTTCAATAACTTTTTCAACTTTTAGACCCTTCTCCCAGTTTTTTTTTTTTTTTTCCTATGTGAGCTTGTGAACTGAAACTCGATAGGATAAATGCTTAAAATCTGCGGAAACACACATGGTTTCCAGGTGTTTTATGGAGTATCTACTGTGTGCCAGGTAAGAGATGGCCCACCCACTCCATTTCTTTAAGGGAACCACCATGTTTGAGGGAGTCGAGTACTCTAATGCATGGATAGGTTCAAAAGTAAGTTTGTGATAACTAACATGTGTCACTTGCCTCTACGACACTTAAAAGATTTTATATGAATAAATAATGAGAGGAAGACTAAATTCACTCTGCAGAGATACATGGTTTGACTGAATATTCATCCTACTGAAGTAAAACTTTTTTTCTTCAAAGGCTTAGTAAGTGATAGAACTGGGAAAAGGGACGTAGATTTTCAGATATGTTGTCAATTTTTTGGTACTGTTCTTTCTGCTTCCTGTGGCATAAGAAAGATGCTACTATTTACTTCAAAGGAATAGTTTTATTTTATAAAAAAAAGTTTCCCTTAAACATTGCTTTCATGCTGCAATTAAGATGTGATATGATTTAGAATAGAAATGTCTTTGTATTGCAAAGTTTCGCTGTACTTATGAGAGAAATGAAATCAAACATGATAAATGCATTTCAATGATCAATTTAAATACTGTATTTACATAATGTTTATTAACTTTAACCTACTAAATGGAAAAACTACCATTTTCAGATTTGTATTTTGAGTTTCATCTCCTTTAAAAAGTAAAGCTTCACAGAAAAAGCCAATCTTCATGATAGGATGAAAGTAACCAAATGGACAAAGTTGAATTGGCATATATTTTGTAAAATGCAATCTATTTGTACATTAAGTTATCTAGATTTTTTCTGCACATCTTTTTTTTACAAAAATCCTAACCATGATATTTATACATTATTGAGATATATATGTGCCATTTTAAAATAAATCATGCCTTTTTATAAATAGCTCTGAGTGCTAAACTGCTTTTTGCTGTTTCTATACCCATTAAGCAATAAAGTTAGATTAGATTTGAAAGCTCAATGCTTTTGTAAAAAAATAAAATTTTCCAACACTTAATTTTGTAGATGAGTATAATGAGGTTTATAAAGTTGAAGAAAGTAGCTAATATCAGAGAACTAGCTCAGGAACCTGCATCTTAGGGACCTAAGTTACAGTTCATCCACTGATGTGCTAGGAGATGTTTGACAGGAAGCCCCCTGGAGTAAAAAGCCTTGAATTGTAGCATAGCTGGTTTCCATGCCCAAATCCTCCCAGAGTCTGATTTCAGGGTACTATGACGTCACTGAGTGAGGAGCTATAAGGAGATGAGCAATAGCTCACCATTTTACACGAGTTTTTCCATACTGATGAAATAGACCTAAAGAACCTTAAGAGCATAGATAATAATAGAATATTAAAAAGTGATGAGGATTGGATTGATGAATTTTGAATATTTATCTTTGCTTTTGATGTAGATAATTTAATTGCAAACTCATATAATCTTATATTAAGAATGGCTGTGTTTAACATCGACTCGGGTGGCTTATGAGTATCTTAACACTTGGGTGAGTTAACTCCTGCAGGTGATATGAGCAGGTTTGGACACACCACCATGTCATCAAAGAATGCAGTTAGCTAAATATTTCCAACATTAGCCTTTTTAGTTCTGTTTCAATTCCTATACTTAATCTGTTACTTTGTGATAGCATAAAATAAAAGACTCTGTTTAAATTTTGTATCATTCCATAAAGTTTCTTAAGAAACAGTGCCCTTTAAAGGAATTTCCATTTCATGCTTCTTACTCCTGGTTCTCTGGAGATTTCCAATGCTGCTTCTAAGTCTAGATAAACATTTTCTAGGTCTCAGTCTTATATTTTTCATGCGAAAATCGTTTGGCAATTAGGTATAACACTTATGACACAGAATCATCTCCATATTAGGATGTGTAGGAGAACCTGGTTAGATTCAATAGTAAATCTGTAACTGCCTTATCTTCAATGTTATTAACTATTTGTCAAGGCCTTTTGTTTCATGACCTACATTATTATCTAGATTCTATTTTGTTGTGATTGTTTTAGGCATTTATTATATGGGTTGATGCATTATTTATGTGGATAAAAGAATGTACTAAAATGAAAAACTGAAAATGGTGTAGGGGATTATATGCAACTGGCTCACACCAAAGCAGGAAAAAAAGTGTAATGATGAAAAAGGCCTTTAGTATAATCAATCGTGCAACCACAGAAGCCACTCATTAACACTGGGACTCAGATACAGATGCAGAGAGCAGTATTTTATTCAGGGCTGTAGGGGCAGTGTTAAACATGCAGGTTATACTTCTGGGTAACTCAGAGTCTTGAGAACTCTGGTGAAAGACAGCAAACTTTCAAAATCCTTTATAACCCTGCAACCCTAAGTTCACCATATCCATGCTGGCATGATGATTAAGGTTTGGGGAGGTGGTCCCCACTTGCCAGATGGTGAAATGAAACTCCACGCCCATGATGAACACCATGAAAAAGCCAATCGGCACTCTCCTGAGATCTGTTAGGTTTCTAGAACCCCTAAAAATCCTAAAACATCTGCTCTTTGGTTTGTCATCAAGCTTAAACTTCCCAAATATGAGATCTTTTTTGTGTCTTGAAAAAATGACCCTGAAAAGAGGCAATACAATGGAGGAAGATTAAGAAAGAAAAAGAGAAAATGGCATTAGTTTTTCTCAGCAAATGGCAGAGTGGAACTTTCCCTTCAAACCAGGAGAGACAGAAAATAGCTACCCAACCCCTGCCTCATGTGGGATACCAGACAGAGACCAGATAAGTGGCCAGCAGGGATCAGGAATTTTAAGTAGCCCCAAGGTTAGGAGGTGGTCATAAATGGAAAGTAAGACTAGCAGAATAAACTTCCACAAGGAATGGTCATCTCTACACTGCAAGCTTGGATTAATTTGATATAGCCAGAGATTTAGGAAGTCTCTTTTCTTATTCATATTTACCATATTTGGATCCTACAATATGCTAAAGACATCTTTATCAGAGTGTCAAGCAACACATGCACACACACATAAACACACAGACCCCTCCGTTTTGTATTATGAAAAGTAATGGGTAGTTTACATGTATTGTGGAACACAGGAATAAAAAAAAGAGGGAATTACAGTGAGCATCCACTAGGTGGCGAGTGTGCTATGCAGTGTCCCGCTCACCTAGCCAAGGTGCAGCTGTTTCATCTTGTACATCAAGGGATCATATCAGATTGTTTTGTGGCCAAACGCATGTGTGAAACAGATTTTAGAAGCCAGATAAGAGTTTCCAATTATTGGAAAGTAACTTTGTGAGTTGGATGCCTCCCTCAAACACTAAGCAGCATGAAAGGCTACTTACTAGATCATGAGTTTTAACACCACTGGTCACCGCTACCTAACTTTTCCTCTGAATTCTGTTCCACTTATTCTCCCAATACCATGTAATTTGGAGTTAAGAGCTCTGTCCTGGTCTATGGCTTCTTTCCCGTAATTTTCCTGCGTAATAAGGATCATTAATCAGCCAAGTAGACCTGAGATCCTCTTCCCTGGGCACTTTACAATTCTTTGTTCTCTCTTTATAGTCCTCTTATGTGAAGTACCACATTTTAAGCACTACACACAGAGGATTAATAATTGCAGGGATGGAAGATCAGATCAGCTGATATGGGTATGTGCATAGCCAAAGTTACTGTACAATGAAGATTCTGCTTTAGAAAACCTTTCATTTATGAACTTTTTCTTGGGGGGGGGTAATTTGCATTAATCTGATGAACCAATTAGATAAAAGTTTAATGGTAATCTTTAGACTTTCTTAAGTGCATTTTCTTTCTGTTTGACTCAGTTAATAAGAATTGTTTTCTTCCCAGAATATTATGGAATCTAATAATTCATCTTTCAATTTTTAAAAAACATCTTAGACACTTACTTTTAGACACATAATATTCCTACATTTTCATGATATCCATTGTGATGTCCTGACCCACAAATACTTTGGGCAATAATTCAGTGTAATTAGCATACTCATCACCTCAAACTTTTTTTTTATTGTTACTACATTCAAATGCCTTTCTTCTCTATTTTGAGGTATGTAATGCATTCGTTTGTAATTTTCCTTTACCACTTTACTATTGTATAATTTTAAAAAAGTTAAAAAATAATGTGATTCTAATGTGCTAGTGCAGAGACATTCTTTTAATCAACATTCATAATAATAATCTTGAATTGATTTTTTGTTGTTCCCTTTCTAAAGTTCCTTAACACTTTGAACATTATCTCATTGACTTTATTTTTTACATTTGTTTTCAGTGCTGGGAATTGAATCTAGGGCCTCACCCACACTGGGAAAATGTTCTACCACTGAACTCTATGCCCAGCTGGCAGATTTACTTTAATTAATGCAAAACATTTAGAAAGATCTAAACATAAAAGAAGAAAGATCATTTAAACAATCCAGGTAAGAGAATATTCATCCTCTTATGTAAGTCAATTGTTAAATTAAAATTATGCCCACATAAATTTCACGACAATGAACAGACATGAAGTAGCATCGTTAGTCTTAAGTCATTTCCCTTACAATGCCAGTTCTTCCATGTGAGTGCTCTGATTTTCCTGCCTATCCTTTTTTGACAATGTCTGTCTTAATTTTCTTAAGGATCTTGATTCTGTCAAGTGAAAAATAGTGTGATAACCCACATTAATTTATTAATAATTCATAGGCGCCTACATTTCCTCCACAGAATCTACTTAGGAATGAAGAAATACCTTAGAAGGAATCTTTGATGGCAGCATAACAGGTAATACCTAGAGCTTCCTTTCACATCCCAGCACCAACAGTGTTCTAAATGGCAGTCAGCCAAGGGGCATGCTCCTGTGGAGGTTCGCTCTAAGGGCAGTGTGGACTGAGGCGGTAAAGAGGAACTCAGGCAGAACCCAGGTTCCACCATTTACTGGCAAAGACCAAATAACAAACTGTGCAAAAACTATTGACTTTGCAGAGGGCCTTCGTCTCTGAACCTCTTCCCTGTCTGTTAAAAGGTAGGTGCTGGGAGCATGATGACACTTACTTAGAGTTGGTGAGGATTTAAGTGAATTAGGACACACATTGAACATAAGGTGAGTTCCAAACCATAGTTGCATTATCAGTTTTTATTACACAATGGAAGATTGAGCTGGTATACTAGTGAGGCAGCGTTTATCAGCGCCATAATTTAGGGTTAACAAATTTTCTAGGGAAAATAAACTTTAAAGGTTGTATTTCTTAAGTTATTCATGCTACATGAACATATCTCTATGATTTTTTTTATTCCAAAGGAAAAGACCTTCAGAAAACATAGTTGTTCCTAAGATTATTAGATGACATGATTTCTCTATACTGTCACCTCTTCAGTCATTTAAGGATTCTCTAAATACATAAAACACCTAGTATGAAGAAAATAATTTGGAAATTATATAAGACATCTAATATTATCTTTGAAACAGCACAAAATTTTTATTGTTGTATAAGATAAATTAAAGTTTTTGAGAATCTATTATCAAGTAATTTGAATGTGATGAAAAATGCACTACTATGTTTATAATACATAATATTATACTAAAAGATTTTATAATTTTGTATATAATGACACCAAGGTTGGAATACACATGTAGAAATATCCTGGAGCCTGATTGGGATTCTAGTTAGTTAATAAATTAATTAATTATATGTGTTCATCAAATTATAATACATTCATGGTAAAGTGCTAGAGTTTTATCCAGGTTTGTTTCCCAGTATTTAACAACTATGTACTTAATGAGTCATACGTAAGATGAAACCATAGTTTTTCATATTTTGGTAATAGTTCACTTTTAAAAATTATACTCAACCAATTATAATGAAAACATACTTAAAAACATGTAATTCAAATATTCATGCAAATTTAACATTTGACCTTGTTCTGAAAAATTTATTATCCTAGAAAGAAATGGTATCTGGCATATGTAATAAGAAATGAAATTGTAGAAGTCTAGTTTTGCTTGTCAGGCCCATTGGCTTCTCTATTTGCTTTATTTGCCAGGCTCATTTAAACACTTGTTCATCTCTGGTTCTTACTAATGACATGGGCACCATGTCATGGGGTCATCCTGACATCACATCCATCACTGCAATCTAGATGTCTATCCACTCCAATTAAAATATACACCAAGTAAAATTGCAGCATCTGTGACAAAAATGAAGCCAGAGTTAGACAGGCAGTCAGTACAGATAGGTAAATGGAGTCAGGTCAGATCAAGGATACCAATTTGAATGAGTCAAGAAAGTTGGAGAAGGATCAAAATGCTAATGCTTCAGAGCCCTTCCTCCACCCTTATCAAGATAACCTGCTCCTGCTCCAACCTGTTGCTAAAGTAACCTGTCCCAAGAATTGTCCCTCCCTACAGTGAATTGTTAATTATGCCCCCTTCCTGCCCAGAGCACACCACCTTGGCATAGTGTTCTAAAATAAGCTCTTCTAAAAGTATACTTCACTAAGCTTGTGTTAAAACGCTCACACTATTTATTATGTGACAGAAGTAGACATGACTGGTTCTTTTACTCATTTAATTATGTATTATACAAAGTGCAATGAAAAACATGAAAAACCAAACTTACCTAAATATATCAGTTTTCACCAATCTTTCTGTGGAATTATCTACTTATTTTTCATAATAAAGGATTTATGTAGAACAATTACTTAAGTTAACTTCTTAAATGAAAAGTGTGATTACTGAAAAGTAATATAACATTGGATATTGAGATTTATATCCAAACATTTTGTTATAGATTAGGGATAAAAATCGTAATTAGTATTAAATAGTATGTTGACAAGGTTCTTGCTCATAGGATTGGAATTGAAGTGGAGGAACTATTAAAAACAATAAAATGAAAACTAAGCAGAAATAAAAATTGGATATATTATTGATAGAAACTATTTGTAGTCCGTGGGGATTATAACATACACAAAAATTATGTTTTCATGTGAAATATTTTTCTATGGATTATTATATTTTCTCATTCAAACTAGATTTATACATTTCTAAAGGTGGCTTTGCTTAGGGTGAATATTAGAGCATTTATTAACCACATTACTTACAGAGACAATTATCTACTATGTGACTTTGAAAAAATAGGTTGCTCCCCAAGTAAGTATTAAAATAAAAGAAAATATACTAATGTGAAATGGTGAAAATCATGACTTAATCTAAATGACATTGCCATTTTTGTGGTCAAAAATGGCAAGGTCATATGATTTAATTTAAGAAAAAGTATATGTATAATCTATGATGTATAAAAATCAATCTATGATGTAGGAAATCAATTTAAAAAATAAAATTAGATAAATTTGAGAATTCAAAGCAACCATGATTTAGGAATCTTTTTCAAGACCTATTTTAATTTTATAAGTATATCTCATGGTTTTTGAAAGTATATATTTTAGTTGAGATTATTGGTAAATCTCCAGTATCACTAAATTACTATTCTAGAAGCCTCTTCCTGCTGTTGGGTAATCTGCTGTTAGAAAATAGGCACAAAGTCCCTCAGCTGTAATAGATAATGACCTTGATTATATGTTCATATACAACATTTTTTACAGAGGCTAAATTATTTTATTAAGAAACAAGTGTAATATTGTTTGAAGGTGATTCAGAGAGATTCTGTTAATCTATATTTGAGCAGGTACTTTTCTTTTTCTACTAAGATCTGGCAAACAAAGTAGAAGCTTAGAACATTTTAGTGGTTTAGTATTCCATAGATGGTTTAAGTGATTATTAGTGGTTGGTAGGAATGCATTATTAATTCAGTGGATCATACTTTTCAGTATTAATTATCTATGGCATGATTTTTCAGATCTAGTCTCATTAATCACAGGCCTTAGGCCAGTATGCTAATTTTAAGTCTATGTAAGAATTAGTAAATATTTGCTCCTTGGTAATACAGTGATGAAAGTATGAAATATATTATAACATATCCAAGGATCATTGTTATATATAATGTTAAATATTGGATAAGTCTACCCTCTGGAAAAACTTTATTTCTCCATAAAGTACATATTAGCCTAGTGGTTTCCCAAGTAAAGGAGATTATTAATATGAGTCAGAGAGTAATCTTTTTTTTAAAAAAAAAATTACTTATTTGTGCTTTCTTTTTCTTGTTAGCTTGTGTTTTGAAGCTCAACACTGCAATTCAATCAATTTCCAATGAATCAAACATTTACAATATGAAACATAACTAACAGTGAATGTATGAGCCAGGATCTTAGTTAAATATGAGTAATTACAGGCAAATGTAAAGGGGAAAAAAAAAGTCTTATCTTCTACAGGTGTCCATCATTTGCGATAAATAACTGACATGCTCCCTAGGAATTACTGCAGATTATTTCCAAGCAACTAGTTCTTGGGACACAAGCTTAAAGGATAGTCAGATCATCATTCTTCACAAAAACTTTCTCATATAAATTTTAAAAGCTATCTCCCCAGAACTGTTTTCATTTTGCCTCATCCTACACCTGATCTACCCTCAGCTCCCAGTCCTTAGACTGTCTCAGCAGTCTTGGCGCCTCCTAGTCTGAAAACTACACTGTGCTGGTGAGTAGGAGCAGGCCAATGTACCCTCCCTGCAAGGGAATTTATTTTCATAACTATTTTCATATTAACTATGCTACAGAGTCTAAGTTGGTACCTGGGATATTTTAGGTAATAGAGCATGTGCATGCCTTCAAGGTTCGTCTATCATGTTGATCCTGTGTTTTGTCTGTTGATTCATTTGGTTTGGGCTTCCCTTCTTAAATTATTAAATCTTACTTTGCTTCCCATTCATATCCCTCCTTTTGCTCATGATTTCATTTCTACATATTCATATTTCTTTTATTTTATTTGTATAAAGTGTCATTGATCATTAGTTTTGTATTTTTGTGCACCTAATAGTGATTCCAAGGCCCAGAGTAGAGATTTGCTAAGCTGCTCATTAGTGCTTTCTTTTGTGAAAATGTATGCTCAGATAATTGTTGTGACATGGAGCTGTCCCTCTTTGGGTTCTACATCTCAACTGTGATAACCAATGATAGTCAGAAATGAAAAGTCTCTCTGTCAAGTCTTTTTCTTCACAGTTGGTCACATTTCCAGTTCTTTCCCCTTTTATGTGTCAGATTCAGTTTTGTGTTTGGGAATCAAAGAATCCTTTGTTGTTTCCTAGCCCTTAATATTTGTGAGCTTCAGTTTTTCATCTGTAAAATATAGCACCTAATTTCAACCTAAGAGTCTTTTTGTGCCAAGTAGGCACATAAAGATACACAATTCCCCTCACGTGATGACTTGGGAAGGTTGATTTCCTTCCTTCTCCTTACAAAGACTGATGGCATTACCTACCTTTCATGGATACATCCACTAAAATATAAAATACCAGTTGTGATCCTTATGCTTCCTACCAAAATGTGGCTTCATAAAAGTTCTAGTTAATTTCAATACCGTGTTTAACATTGTTCCCATTTTTCCTGCTAGATAAGTTCCAACCTGTAAACCTAGATATATCCACAAAGTCCACTACCAGTATTTCTGTTTTCAGTTTTGCTGCCCTACATTTATTTATCTACATGGTAGCCATTTATTTAAAATACAAGGAAAAATTTTAACTTTCACTTAGGAACTTAGGAAATATTAAAAATTTAAAGATATCTAGAATTGAGGGCATGGAGAGCAGCAGCTCACCCCATAAGTCTTTGGCCTGCTGTGGAAGTTCCTAGGACCTGGACCCTTCCTACTCCTCTGACATTGATCTACCATCCTCTCCCATTAGCTGGTCAAGATATTTAGTCCACTGATGTAAACAGATGTATTATTATCAATCTTCACATAAGTCTTTTTTTTTCTCCTGCCAAAAATATCTGCTCTCTTTCAATCCTATTTGTCCACATATTCTTTGTTCATTGACTTTGAACATTCTGTAGGCCTGTTGCCTCCCCTGCCTGTTAGAAAGGTGGCCCTGACAGCTCCTCACATCACAGCCCCTTGTCCACAGCTCATTTCTTGCTGTGTTGCCATTGCTTGCTGATGGCAACACACTGTAGACCACAGTCCTCTTGTTTTCTTTTCTATGCCCTATGATCTAAACCACAACTAGACTTCACTAGGTCCTCATAAGTTGGTAGCTAATTTGATGAATGTTAATATTCTAATACTTTCAGAGATACTACCTTATTATTAGTAGGGATCGCCTGTTATTAGCTCGTTCTGCACACTGTCCAGCCCAAGGGTTTTTTTTTCCCCTTCAGCATAACTACAGCATTCTTTCCTAAAACAAAAATATACACATTTCACTAAACACCATATTTTGTAGGTAAAATAAAGATTCAAGCAAGACTGGACCATGTGGCTTTACAAGGTCACGCATAGTCATCAATGGCTGATTTTCAGTGTACCAGATAGGATTCTGTTTAGTTGAGACTTTTCAAGCCTGTGAATCGGTCAGCTGTGAACACTGAGAATAGGATGACTCCGAATTAAATAAAATTTCAATTTTTCCAATAACAGAGAGAGAAAGAGAGGGAAGGAAGAGAGATAATTGAGATATATTAAGTCTATTTTGAATGAGGAAGTTAGACTCAGGTGATATAAAATAATGTAGCACCATCCAAATGGCAAAATTACTATTATACAGTTTATTTACATTAAAAATGCTACTTCTTGAATAAACTGCAGATTTTTTTTTTACCCTTAACAAATATTATTTAAATTATGGAATAAAACAATGAGGTTACACAACTATGTCATAAGATTATTCTAGGATCACATAACATAATACTTATAAAGTACTAGTCTGAGTCTTGCATAAAGTATGTTTTCTTTCAGTTTAGAACATCACCTGTATATATCATTTATACAGAAGCTGACAAAATACTTGTCAACAAATTTGATTTTCATGAACAAATTAATCTTCTAATTATAGTGTGCTCAATTATATTTAGAAATGACTATTACCAATGATTGAATTAAAATCTCATTTTCATTTTACAGAACCATAACTGCTTTAAAAAGTTCTGTCTTTATAATAATCTATGACCGTGTCAGTCAAAGGAATCTGTTTCCTTGCTTTCCTTCTTTTCGTATCAAAACTGTGCTATTCTTAAATATGATTTTATCATAGAGTTTCAATTGTAAACTTTGAGATTACAGCAATAAATTTTATAACATTAACATGACATCATAACTTAAGCCTGAAGTCATAATAAATAAAATAAATACCTAAAAAAAATGCTACTTCTCTTTAATGATTAGAATTATAAGATCGAATAATACAATTCCTCAGGATTTGGTGATTTTTTTTTTTACTTGAAAGTGTTAACATTCAAGCTGAGTGGCATTCATTTGCTATTATTACAAGAATCTGTGCCATTGATGAGAAGTTGGGCAATAGTCCCTCAAATCTCTCAGTTCTGAGATTAATGAGTCCAGGGATAGGTGAAGACACTATAATCAGTTTGCTATGATCACAAATGTTATACAAGCAGAATTCCATTTCAGGCTCATAAAAATTTTACATTCCTTGTAATGAAGATCTAGTTGTTAGGATTAACTCCACTCTGTGCCGGAAAAGGACAGCTGACCTGGGGGTAAGTGGTTACTTCCTGAATCTCCTGAATTTCCTATGAAAATACAACCTGGAATAGATTATAACTCTTAATTGGTGTTTGCATCAGAATATACTCTAAATTAGAATGAATCATCTTTTTGTGTATCTTAATCTTATTTTAAATACGAAAGGAAGATCTATCTATCTAAGTTTTTGTAGTGAGAAATTAAAATACTGTAAAATAATCAGTCATCATAAATATTTAAAAGTATCCATGGAATAGGAATTATTGAGCATATAACTGAAATATTTCATTCTGTTTATCGTTGTTATCATGCAAACTTTCTGGTTGGATTTTTCACCAAATTTAGTGTTCATTTATGATAGGCTTCTATAAGAAACAAGGCAAGTTTCAATACCAAATTCTGTTTGGGTTCTTGCTGTTGAACTCTCCTCTGTGACAATTCAAGTAGAGATACAGAAACTTTTCCACTTATCTATAAGGAGAGGTATCACAAGTATTTATGCCCTATATAAAATAGGCATTATTTCAAATATTAGCCACAGATAATAAGCCCCTAAGGCAGATGCTCTGAATTATGAAGTGATTTGCCACTGAGGTAGTTCTCATATAACGACATTTCTTTATATTTATTTTTTAGTTATAGGTGGACACAATGTGTTTATTTTATTTTTATGTGGTATTGAGACGACATTTAAACAACATGTATAGCTGAGGACTATCCAGGAGAGAAGAAATAATTCTATGTGGATGTGTGAATTTAAAATTAGTCACGATTTCCAACAATAATGTTAGTGACAAAATTGAGTTCACTTTTCCTATAAACCATTTAAGGTCAAGAATCATTGGGGCCAAAATTTGGCAACATCTCTGCCATTTATATGCTCACTCCCTTACTGTGTAAGCTATTCAGAAGCACATCTCTCTTGCACTACCAGACTCTTCTTCTAACAGAAGGGCTAGTTCTTTCATCGTCAAGACAAACCCATCCCGAAATGACTGAAAGTTGTACCTACCTACGAAGACTTAATCTTACATATTAGGAAAGGTTCACTTATATGAAAATATTTCTCAGAATCATAATCAATGCCAGAATTACAGCTTGAGAGCAAGTGTGTATTTTTCCCCCTGAAAGTCACTGAAAGGCCTTGAATAGGTGGACTTTTAATATTTATTTTTCATATAGTAACTCAATTCCCCACCAATTGATTATTTCTAATTAAGAGGCCTACACTTACAGAGCGTGGTACTGCTAAGTAGGAGGTATCTATGTTTAAAAGCCTACAGAGGGGTCTCACAATTAGCCTTAAACATATTTCTTGAGTACTTTCAGGTGCTTCCTTGGAGTAGCCATAGCTGGTAATGAGAAACAGGGCTGCTGTGATATGTCCTTTGCCCATCTTCCCTTTTGCCAATATTTTCTCTCCTCTAGGCTCTTCCTTTTGATTTTTGTAACAGCGCAGAAGGTTGGATTGTCAAAGCAGATTCGCAGGAATCACAGCTCTTGCCTGGTGCCAATCTTTACTAATGATTTGGATGATACCAGCAAACATGGAGTGCAGACAGCAGTCTTGCTAGAGGAGACTGAAACCATTAGATAACAACAAAAAGTGCCCATCTTTGTGGTTTAGATTAATAAAATGTTTTGTTTGTTTGTTTGTTTTTAAACAAGAAATGTGGAAATATTTTTCACAAAGAATTCCACTTTGATTTGGGGGTAAGACACCTTTTCAAACTGATAGTTGCATAACTTACTAACCTTCATTTTCCACAGAGCCCTGCAGCAGGAATCAGCAATGCCAGGATTGTTTACAATATTGCAGTCTCCACTGTCCAGACGTCTCCTGATAGAGCTGATACAGCCTCCTCTTTGCTATGCCAATAGCATGTCATGTTGGTAAGGGAGGCTGGGTGCAGGCACTTGCAGAGGAGATCTGGTTGAGGTTGCTCATTAGGCAAACAAGTTTCCCCAGCAGGAAAGGAATAAACCTGGTGTCCTTTCCTTTCCAACTTCCCAGCAGACCCTTTCTTATGTTGATGTATCCATTTTCCTGGGAATTCCCATAGGCATCACTGCCTGTTGTTTATCCTTCTTTTGGAAATGGTATTTTTATAGGAATTGACAAGAACTTTATTAAATTATTTGAAAAATTGTCAAACTATAAAATATTTTAGAAAGAGACACTGTAGAATGAACATAATATTGAGTTCCATTTGAACCCGAGTTTTACCTTAAATAGCACAATCTATATTTGCTTTGTCAAAGCAGAAATTTGCTTTATCAAAGCAGAAAGTTTCTGTGAAGCAATTTTCTCATGTAATAAAAAAAACAAAAAGGAAATTATGAGACAAAGGTATACTACCTTGTTGGCAAGTGCCAGGCTTGTAGCAGGTGCTCTATACACATCTATTTTCTTTGCTTTTTTGTGAACTGTTAAGAATTGTATTTGGAATGTCCCCCTTAAAGTCTTAGTCCACACTGTAGCCATGCCCAGAGGTGAAGCTTTTAGGAAATGATTGAGTCATGAGGATTTTAACCATATCAATGGATTAATCTACTTGATGGACTAGTGATTTGAATGGATTACTGGGAGGTGGAACTAATTGAAGAAAGTAGGTGACTGGGGGTGTGTCCTGGAAGGCTTTACCTGTGCTGGGCCCCTTCCTCTCTCTCTAGGCTTCCTGGTTGTCCAGGGCTCAGCAGCTTTCATCTGCCACATCCTTCTGCCATGATTCTGCCTTGCCTCAGGCCTGGAGCAGTGGAGCCAGCCGAACACGGGCTGAAACCTGCGAAGCTATGAGCCCAAATAAATCTTTCCTCCTCCAAATTATTTGTGTCAGGATGTTTGATCGCATTGAAGAAAATCTGAGTAACACAAAACGTCGACAACATCTCTGGTCTCTCTTCACACCCAATGATGCTGTCCATTTTTCTTGTTTTTATTTTATTTTTAAAACATTTCTTTCTTACTTCCTTTGCTGGCATTCTTTTCCTCCTCCATTACCCAAAATATGGGCTTTTTTTCCAAATTTTATTCCTGACCTTTTTCTCCTCTTTCTACATTTCTATTTTTAAACTACTTTGTACTAAATATTTTATTTTGAAACCATACTCATAATATGAATTACCACTTTTATTACAATAATACTAAACCACTGTAAGCTCAAAAAAACCAATTTGAATATTAAAAAAATGCATGAGGCATCTATCTTTAGTGTCCTTTCTGATTATAAGAAATTTATATTTATAATTGTCTTCAGTTGTTTATCAAAGGAAAGTTTATAGTCTGCTCCAAATCTGAGTCAAAATGCTTCTTTCAGAATTTCACCTCCATTTGTACTAAAATATAGTTTAATATCCACTATATGCCTGGTGTATATATGGTGATAAGCAGAAGAATCATGCTTCCTCATTTTAAACAGCATGCAGAGACTAAAGAGACAGACAGTGGTCAAACAGCTACTCAAAATATGATTCTAGCTGCAAAAGATAATACAAAGGAAAGAATGGCGTGTCAGAGGTCATAAAGCAAGAACCTTGACCTAGCCACAGGACATAATGTTTCAGTTGAGACATCAAGTACAAGAACAGGTTAACTATGCTAAGGTGGGTTTAGCATGGAATAAGCAGGATCTGGATAAAGCTTCCAACATCCTTGGTAAAGTGTTTAATATCCACCATGACCATTGCCAGCCAAACTTCCATACTCTCTTGAATGGAATAAAGTGATCATCTGGTTGCTGGAGAGGAGATAAAAGACAAAAAGACTCAGAGGATCCCATAAAAACCAGACTTCCTGGACTCAGCTCCTTTGTCCTGCCTCACCATGTGGGGTGAGTTCCAACACTCCCTGTAGGTGACTGAAGCCATGGATATTACCCAACCAATATCTACCATGCATTTTTCCTATATACAAATACCTATGATGAAGTTTAATTCATAAATTAGGCACGTAAGAGACTAACCAACAATAAATAATAACAGAGCAATTATAACAATACACTGCATTAAATTCATGTCAGTGTAGTCTGTGTCTCAAAATGGAGAGTTTTCCATTTAATATTTAGAGACCATGATTAACTGTGGGTAAATGAAGCAACAAAAATTGACAGTATGGGTGACAAGGGACCGCTGTACTACATTTTACTGTCCAGGTAACATTGATATCAGCTATTAAAGTTAAAAGGCAAGTGGTCTTGCGCGACTTGCTTCTGCTTTTATATGTCAACCATCTTTAGCTTGCTTCCAAATTTTTCCATGGTTCTTCCTCCTGCCCCAGATTTTTCTGGGATGGATTGAAATCCATTTGCATTAACTGTTGGCACTTTGTCAATGTTTCTTTCTTGCTACAATATACCCTTGTAAGAATAAAGACCTAAGATCTTCATGGTTATTTAATTTTTCTTAGAAGAAATGCTATGTTATATACTTTGAGTACAAATACCAAGTTCACAGCTTTAAAAGTCAATGTTCAAAATCTTTTTTTCTTTCATTATGTGCTGATCTTCTTGCAAAATAAGGATTCATTTATATCCCTACCTGAGCAATTTATTCTAGCCTCATTCATCTATCTAGTTCTTAAAGAAAATTTAGAGCTTCCCTTTATCCTCTGAAAGAAGATGAACACGTCATCGATACTCTACAAACTTCTGTAAGATGCTACAGACACATGTGAAAATAAACCCCGGGAGAGTGTGCTGCTCTGCCTGTTGACAGTGCTGATGACGGTCTGCCCCTTTGCTGATGGCATTGCCTCTGTGTGGAATGGCCTCCACTCTTCTTAATTCTATTCATCTAAATCACTGACTCAAATTAATTCTCTTCACAACAAGCTTTCAAAAATTTTATTTTGGGATGGAACACTTAAAGAGTATTTAAAATTTGTAAGTTTCATAGCAAGTCAGTTTTTTTGTTGTTGTTAGAGCATTTTAGTTGCACATAGTAGTTGTGTTAATTTTGACAAAATAATGCATGTATGGAATTGGATTTACTCCATTTCTGTCCCCATTCCTCCCACCTTGCTTTCCCTTCCTCCTCCCTCTACCTATTCTCTTTTCTCTACTCATCTTCCTTCAGCTTATTTATTTTTGATTGGAGCTTTCTACCTATATGTAAAGGAGAAATTCACTCTGGTATATTTACTTATGAACATAATGTGGTTTTGTTAAAAAATCTTTCCACATTTCCTCCCCTTTCCTGTCGCCCCTTCCTCTCTCTAGATCTTCTTCTACTCCATTGATCTTCCCTATGTCTACCTGCACCTGACATGGTGCTGCTCCTGCTTCTTCCCTTATTTCCCTTATTCTGCTCTACCTTTCACATGTGAGAGAGCACATTCCATTCCACCCAGGATTTTGTGAGTCTGGCTTATTTCACTTACCATGATGTTGTCCATTTCCATCCATTTACTGGCAAATGCTGCAATGCCATTCTTCTTTGTGGCTGAATAAAATTCCATTGTGCATATATATGACAACTTCTTAATCCAATCATCCACTAATATGTTCCCAGCCTGATACCATAAATTGGCTATTGTGAATTGTGCTACTATAAACATTGATGTGGCTATATCACTATAGTATACTGATTTTTATTTCTTTTGGATAAAAAACAGGGAGTGGGATACATGGGTCATATGGTGGTTTCATCCTTAGTTTATTGAGAAATTTCCATATTGCTTTTCAGAGTAATAGTACTAAATTACAGTTCCACCAACAACATATGGGTATATCTTTTCCCCACATCTTTGCCAGGAATAATTTATAATTATTTGTAGCCTTGATAATTGCTCTTCTGACTAGAGTGAGATGAAAATCTCAATGTACTTTTGATTTGCATTTACCTGATTTCTAGGAAATTTAACATTTTTCCCATATACTTGTTGACTATTTGTATTTCTTTTGACTTCTTTTGAAAAGTGTCTGTTAAGTTCTTTTTTCCATTTCTTCACCTTTTTATTTTTTGGTGTTAAGTTTTTTGAGTTCCTTATATATTCTTAATATTAATCCGCTGTTGGGGGAGTAGCTAGCAAAGACTTTCTCCCATTCTACAATCACACTCTCTTCACACTCTTAATCATTTCCTTTTCTGTGAAACTTTTTAATTTGATGGCACTCAACTTATTCATTCTTGGTTTATTCCTTATGTTTTAGGGGTCTCATCTCTGATGAATTTAGATGCAAAAAATACTGAATAAAATATCAGTAAACTGCATTCAAAAATACATCATTAAGAAAGCCTGTGCCTACAGCAATATGATGGAGTGTTCATCTTATATTTTTTTTCCTAACAGTTACAATGTTTCTGGTCTGATTCCTAAGTCTTCAATCCACTTTGATTTGACTTTTGTTCATGGTGAAAGATATGAATCTAGATTCATTCTTCTGCATATATATAGTTTCCATAACACCAACATATATTTTGACACCTTTGTCAAATATCAGAGAACATAAGTTTGTTTACCCCTGTGTTTTCAATGCTCTTCCATTAATCTTCATGTCTATTTGGTGTCAATACCTTGCTGTTTTTGTTACTCTAGCTCTGTAGTGTAATCTGACAACAGATCTTAAGAGACCTCCTGTATTGCTCTTCTTGCTCAGGATTAATTTGGCTATTCTGGGTCTATTATTTTTCTAAAATAATCTTAGTACTGGTTTTTCTAGTTTTGTGAAGAACGTCATTGGCATTTTCAAGGGGATTAAATTGAATCTCTCTATATTGCCTTTGGTAGTATGACCATTTTGACAATATTTAATTCTACTATTCAAGAATATTGGAGGTCTTTCTATCTTTTAAGGTCCTCTTCAATTTCTTTCTTCAGCGTTTTATAGATTTTATTGTAGAAGTCTTTCACTTTCTTGGTTAGATTAACTCCCAAGTTTTCTTTTTTTTGTTCTGAGATTTTTGTTTATAGCGTAGTTTAAAACTGACCAAAAGTAAGAGAGTGGAGAGCCAAATAAAAACAATTAGAGATGAAAAAGGGACTATCACCACAGACACTTCTGAAATCTAGAGGATCATTAGAAACTATTTTGAAATTTTAATGAACTGGAAAATCTAGAAGACATTGTCAAGTTTCTAGATATATATGAATTTCCCATATTGAATCAGAAAATTGTAGAAATCCTAAATAAACCAATACCTAGTAATGAAACTGATAGAGCAATTAAAGAAAAGCCAACAAATGCCAGGACCAGATTTCTTCTCAGCCAAATTCTATCAGAATTTTAAAGAACTAACATCAGTTTTTATCAAATTATATCATGAAATTGAAAGGGAGGAAACACTTCTAAACACATTTTCTAGAGCCAATACACCCTTTTTACCCAAACCAAAGATACATCAAGAAAACTACAGACCAACATCTCTGATGAATATAGATGCAAAAAATCCTGAATAAAATATCAGTAAACAGCATTCAAAAATACATCAAAAAGATAATGCACCATGATCAAGTGGGTTTTCATTCCAGAGATAAAAAGATTGTTCCAAATCTGCAAAGTAATAAATGTGATCCACCCCATAATTAGAACCAAGGGCAAAAATCATGGTCATCTTAGTAAATTCTGAAAAGGTCATTGATAAAATCCAGCTCTCATCCATGTTCAAAACATTAGAGAAACTGAGAATAAAATAAACTATCTCAATATTATAAAGGCTACAAATGAGAAACCCAAAGCCAACATCATATTGGATGCAGAAAAAGTAAAAGTATTTCCTCTGAAATCAGGAACAAGACAAGAATGACTACTCTCACCTCTTCTATTCAACATAGTTCTTGAAACTCTGACCATGTTAATCAGGTAAGGTAAAGAAATTAAAACAATACACACATGAAAAGAAGTCAAACTATCTCTGTTTGCTTAGGGCATGATCCTTTATTGATAAAACATAAAAACAAACAAACAAAGCTGTATCAGAAGACTTCTAGAGCTGAGAAATGAATTCAGCTAATTAACAGAATTCAAAATCAACATTCACAAATCAATTGCTTTCCTATACTCGAACAGCAATTCTTCTGAGAAGGTGGGCCAGTTTTAATAATACTACAGTATTAATTTAATAGTAATACAGCCTAATAATGCCACCTTGTCTGTAAATCTGTCTATAGATGCCTCACTTTGCTTTAGTGTACCATGATACTATTGGAGGAGAACTGTTCACTACCTTATTGCTAACTCTAAGATTGTCCCAAGATAAATCCACATACATTTCAGGAACCAAGAAGTTTTGCCAGAATATATCTTTTGGGAGGGATCCCAGGAATTAACTTGCTCTGAAAGACAATATTTTTAACTTTTTGTTAACCTAGCATGTTTACAAGTGAATATGACACTGTACCCTCTTCTTTTTACACCTACAAATATACACTTCTTCCTAGTCTTTGTTATACATTTGTTCCAGTCTGTTCATTTGTATACCCTGCACTTCAAAAATGATCGAAATCATGTTTGTTTGCCTTAAATTATTGCAAAGAAAACATTTTCACATTGATCAAAACATGGCAACAAGCTATGATTGCCGGTCAGCTTGATAACTACTGATCTAAGTTCACTCTTTAGTAAATGTTCACCTTAGCTCAGAACATCCCAAGCTTTATTATCTCTTCTAAACAATAGTGATTATTTCTTTCTACATTTGGCATATTCTTATTTACATTGTCACTATCTTCTATCAATTCAGTGGATATTAGTGGTACTCTTGAATAGTCTCCTAATGCACAGTCAGGCTCCTTTCTGATTTTTAAGGTCACTCTTGCTTTGAATTTGCTTTTCCCTAACTCCACTGCCACATAAGGAGTTCTGAGATTTTCTTTTCTTGACAAGTCCTTCATAGTTACAATGACAAGAATATCTTAACAAAAACTTGGAATAGAAATGCTTACATAATAGAAGTGAAAGCAATAAATCATTTTAATGTACAAAAATATAAGAAGGGATATTTTGCGGGCTCTATCTGTTTTTACAGTTTTCAATTATATTCTCATTTTATATATTGATTTTTCAAATCTTGATTTGGTTTTTTGAAAGACGAGCTGGCCATTAAACACTTTTCCTGACCATTTTATCACAAACAACCTTACATAGTCAATGATCAACAAATAAATAGAGAGAATCTGTTAAATTCAAGGGCAGGTGCTACAGCTATGAAGGACATATGAAATACATTGTAAAGGTTGTCCTTCACCTAAAGAGTAGTGCAATGTGGTGTGCAGACTAGGAATTAAAAGATTTTAAACTAAATAAATGACTAATAATTTATTCAAGAGATTCTAGCCAAAAAATCAACTTTCTGTAGATAAATATTTTCAAATATGGGGAAATATTTTAAAAAACGAAGCATTTCACATAACACAAACCAACAAAATCAATCTTAGCTGTTGAATATTTTTAGAAGAGTTACCATAGTTTAAATTTTTGAAAAAGTTATTAAGAGTAATATACTTTTGCTTAGATCTATCTAAACTAGGTTGCACATATTTTTTCAACTTTTAGTTCACTCCACAAAAACAATTTAAGCAGGCAAAGTGATCCTAAGAGATTTGATAAGAACAATGAAACCATAACTAAATTATATAGATACGTAAATTCTTATCAAAAATATCAGAAGTGAGATTAAAGGAAAATGTAAAAATAATAAAATATATTATCAAACACCAATATCCTTCATTCTATGAAATTTTAAAATATTCTATATTTCTTAAAATAAAAACAAGACACATGAGCCCTCCCATCTCTAGTGTTTTTTTATACTCTCTTGAAGATTATGGCAAAAATAATGTAAAGAAAAATTTAAGACTACTACAAAATTTGAAAAACAATAGATGAAGTTATTTTTTTCTCTATCATTCTTATTTTTACAATATTCTAGAAAAAATGAAAATAAACTAATTGATGAGGTAACAGGATAATGTATAAAGCTAAAAAATTAAATGTCTTCATTAAAAAATGAAATTAATAAAAACTTTAGAATGAAAATATCCTTTCTAGTTGTCATAAAATTATAAAATAATCTTAATAGGATAAAGTAAGTAATCTATAAAATATTAGGAATGAAAATAAAAATTCATGTTTATGAAAGCAAAGTGAAATATGAAAGTATCAATTCTCCCAAATTTAGTATCTAAATTTGATATAATCCCAAATATGAAGAGACATTTAGGTTTTTGCCTACAATTTAATAAAAAAGTCTTAATTATATTAGAGATTCCTAAGAATAGACAAATATTTTTGAGCAACAGAAACTGGAATTGTCTTACCAGATATTAGAAAATGTTGTAAAATACTGTGATAAAATCTACATTATCAATCTTGATTTTTAATGTTGTGATACATTATTTTTATTATTTATTGTAGCATATTCAAATATATTTTTATTTCCTTTTTTCTTTATTTCTTTCCTTCTTTCTTCCTTCCTTCCTTTTCTTTTCATATGTTTGCCAAGTTTTGGTGTCAGAATTTTACTGATTACTTCCATAAAATTAATTATATAGTAGTCTTCCTTATTTAATCTTTGAAAATGCCTGTTTTAAGATTTGTGATATTTCATCAGTGAAACCATGTTGACCTGGAGTCTTTTGTCTTTTTGTTGTTGTTTGTCTCTTTCAAAATTTTTTATTGGTACATTATAATTAACAATTGTATTTATTATTACACATTCAAATATACACATGATATAGCAACATAACTTGGTAAATATTGTATCAAAGTGTTTCCTCTTTCTGTTCCTTCCTCCTTTCCTCTGTTCACTTTACTTAGTCTACTGATCTCCCTTCTATTTTCATGAGAACCTTCCCACCCAACTGTTTCCCTCTGTTTTCATCTCTAGCTTCCACATATAAAAAGAAACCTATGATATTTGATTTTCTGAGTTTGGCTTCTTTTGCTTAACATAATGCTATCAAATTTTATTCACTTCTCTTCCAATGATAAAATTTTATTCTTTATGGCTGAATAAAACTCCTGTGTATATATACCACATTTTCTTTGTCCATTCATCCAATGATGGATACCAAGAGTGGTTCCATAACTTGGCTATTATGAATTATGCTGCTATAAACATGGGAATGCATATATCATTTTTTTGTATGACAATTATTTAATCATTTAGAATAAATTCTGAGAAATGGTGTAACTGGGTCATATGGTGGTTCCATTCTTAGTTTTTGAGAAACCTCCATGCTGATTTCCATAGTGATTCCACTGACAGTCTTGAATTGTTTCTTTCTCCCTATGTTGTCTCCAGCACTTACTATTATTTGCATTTTTAATTAATGCATTATAGTTATACATAATATTGGGATTAATTGATGGCTGCCATTCTAACTGGAATGGAATGAAATCTCATTGTAGTTTTAGTTTGGATTTCCCTAATTGCTAAAGATGTTGAAAACTTTTTAAATATATTTGTTGACTATTTGTATTTCTTCTTTTGAGAAGTGTCTATTGACTTCATTTGTCCACTTATTGACTGTGATATTTGTTTTATTGATAGTAAGATTTTGGGTTTTTTTTATATATAGTCTGGATATTAGTCTTTTCTCAGAAGCATATTAGTAAAGATTTTCTCCCGTTCTGTAGGTTCTCTCTTTACATTCTTAGTTGTTTGCTTTGCTATACAAAGGCTTTTTAATTTTATGCCAAGGAATTTGTAAATTCTTGGTATTATCTCCTGAGCTTTACAAGTCTTACTGAGGAATTTGCTGCCTGCACTTACAAGTTGTAGTACTGACCCTATATTTTCTTCTATTGGTTGAGTAGTTTCTGGTTTGATTCCCAGATCTTTGGTCTGTTTTGAGTTGGCTTTGTGCAGAGTGTAAGATAGGGATAAAGTCTCACTCTTCTATATTCTGAAAATCAGTTTCCCCAGCATTGTTTATCAAAAAAGAGGGTCTTTTCTACAATTTGTGTTTTTTTTTTTTTTTTTGCACCTTTGTCAAGGATCAGATGACTGTATGTGTGTGGGTCTCTCTCTGTGTCTTCTATTCTGTTTCATTGGTCTTTGTGTCTGTTTTTACCCCAGTATCCTTCAGTATTGTTACATTAGCTCTGTAACGTGATTCAAAGTTGCTTATCGTGATGTCTCCAGGATTACATTTTTTACCCCTTTAGAATTGCTTCAGCTATTCTAGGACTTTTATTCTAGAACAAACTTTTCCAGTTCTGTGAAGAATTTTGGTGGAGTTTACATTGAACCTGCATATTACTTTTAGTAATATGACCATTTTAACATTAATTCTCCCTGTCCATAAATATGGGAGGTTCTGTAAACATTAGTGTCATTTTCTATTTCTTTCTTTAGTGTTCTATAATCCCCATCATGGAGGTCTTTCACCTCCTTGGTTAGATTTGTTCTTACTTTTATTTTTGAAGTCATTGTGAAAGGGGTTATTTTCCTGATTTTTTCCCTGCAAATCCATTATTGGTGTATAGGAAAATCATTAATTTTTGCATGTTAATTTTGCATCCTGCTACTTTGCATTTATTTATCAACTCTAGTATTTTTTTTCTGGTGAAATTGATGCAACTTCTGAGCATATAGCAGCATATAATCTGCAAATAGTAATAATTTGACTTCTTGATATTCTATTTTTTCCTTTTTATTTCCTCCTTTTACCTAATTGCTCCTGCTAGAATTTCTGGTACTATATTGATTCAGAGTGGTGAAAGTGGACATAGTTGTTTTTCTCCTGATTATAGAGAAAATGTATTCTGTATTTTTTTTTCCTTTCAGTATGATGTTGGTTTTAGGTTTTTCATATATAGTCTTTATGATGTTGAGGCATATTCTTTTTATTCCTAGTTTTTTTCAACTAGGAATAAAATGAATGGGTGCTGAATTTTGCCAAAGGATTTATCTTCATCTGTGGAGATGACTATGTGCTTTTTATCCTTGGTTCTATTTATGTGGTGAGTTACATTTATTGATTTGCATATGATGAATCAACCTTGCATTCCTGGAATGAAATCAACTTTGTCATGATGTACAATCTTACACATTTTTAAATATGACTTGCTAAAATTGAAAATATTTTAAATATTAAATATTTATATTTTAATTATTAATATAATATTTTCATACAATATTGGTCTCCAAATTTTCTTTTTGTTAGCGTGGTAGGCAGAACCACAGGATAGGCCCAAGAATTTCACTCTTGAGTTTACATGTCCTATTTGAGTACTACCTCTTTGAGTGTGAAAAGTTCCATGAATACTCGTGGTCACTGTTTCTCTCATTATTTTACAAATATAAAAGTTTTGTAACACCTGACTTAAAGAAAATCAAAGGCAGATTAATCCAGTGAGTTCAACTAACTAGATGACCTTTTAGAAGAGTGTCCAGTAAACTGGAACATAAAAAAATCAGAAAGATTTAAACCATCAGCAAAGCACAAATGTGAAATCTATTCTTGAATCTATTCTTAAACCCTGATCCTTAATAACATGAGATAACTGTGATTTTTAAATTGATGGATATTAATAGGAAAAAAAACTAATAAAATCAGTTTGATAAATTGTGATTTTAGATTCATGTTCATTTTATCTGGGGTATTGAAAATTTTGAGTATAAAGTATTCACACTATAATTATCCTATTAATGCAAATAGCATTTGGGATGATATTCTGATGCCTGATACTGGTAACTGGTGTTTTCCCTTTTTTATTCTCCCCCTTTTATTATCTTTTCTTCATCAGTCTTGCTGGGAGATTATTGATAGCATCTTTTCAAATGATCAAATTTGATTTTGTAATGTTTTATACTTTCTTATTTTTAAGGTAGAATCACTGCTTTCTTTTTTAAGATCTTATTTGGGTTGTATTTCAACATAGGCACAGGTGTGTTCTGATCTGTTCCCTGTTTGAACAGGAGTGCAGCAGCACTGCTCTCCTTCCTGTTCTTGCCTTTTGTTATAGACTTAATGCATCTTTTGAAGCACTGACCCGGATGTGGTAATATTTGTAGATGCAGCCTTTAGGAGCTAGGCAGCATCCTGTGAGGTCATGTGAACAGGGCTCTGTGATAGGAAGGTGGCCACTTGCAAGCCAGGAAAATTGAAGAATTAAATTGTTCAAGTTCTGGATCTCTGTTACATTTCAGACACAAGCTCACCCAAAAGCTCACATGTGAGACCATTGCAAGAAGGTTTAGAGGTGAAATGATTGTGTTATGAGAGCCTTAACCTAATGAGCGAATTAATCTCCTGATAGGGATTAACTGCGTGGTAACCATTTGCCAGTAGGGTATGGCCGGAGTGGGTGATTCTTTAGGGGCATGCCTTTGAGGTATATATTTTGTATCTGGTGAGTGGAGTCTATTTGTCTGTCTTTCTGTCTCTCTCTCCTTCATTACTGGTGTGATTTCCTAACCTACTTTCATCCAACAAATCCTTCCCCCATGATGTTCTGCCTTACCTCAGGCCCTGAGCAATGGTGGAGCTGATGTTTATATACTCAGACCTCTGAAATTTGGAGTCCCAAAGTAAATATTTCTTCTTTAAAGTTGTTCTTCTCAGGTCTTTTAGTCTCAGCAACAACAAAACTGACTAAAACAATCTTGGAGTTCCAGGCTCCAGAACTGTGAGAAATAAATTTCTGTTTCTTAAGTTCCCCCAGTATGTGGATTTTTGTTATGGCAGCAGAACTGATTAATACATGTTATTGTTGTCTTCATTCTGCCTATTTTAAGATGGATTTCCTCATAGTTTTATACCATATAAAGGGTAAAATCTAATAGCATTTATTTCAAACCCTGATTCAAATAACTTTTTATTGAAGCTATTTCTGATGAAAAGAACATTTCTAGAAATAGTTGCACACATAATTGAGAGAATAATTTTTGTCTAAGTGCTACAACTCTTCAGTGGGAAAGGAATGTTTTTGCAATAGTCTCAAAGGAACAAGTGAATGAATACCTGAAGAAAATGATAAAAATTTTATCTCCTAACTCATGTTGTACACAAAAACTTAAAAAATAAAATAAATGGTTATTGAACATAATGGAGCAGAATACCACATGGTTCTGAGGTCCCGAGGGAGGCAGCACTTTCTTGTATGAGGCCAAGAAAGCACTAATCATAAAAGGAAAAATTGCATTTTTGCCAAAATTTAAGCCTTTTCCTCACCAAAAGATGTCAATGGTTAAAGTAAACAAGCAAGAAGCCCCAGATCTGGTGATCACATTCACAGTAGAGGCAAATGGCAAAAGGGCTGAACACAAAATATATAAGGAATCTCTACAAATATTCGAGGAAAAACCAAAAGCAGTAACAAAAAAAAAAAAAATAAGTAGCTCTTCAAGAATGAAGAGTCACTTCTTCAAAGAGGATCTAGAAATATCATTTAAGAATAATAAAATTGTACAGTATGTTTTATCATTGGAGAAGTGCAAAGTAAAACCATGAGATTATTTAATGCTCCATGGGAAAATCAAAATTAAGAAGACCAGCAAGCCCATATGCAGTCAAGGCGTTCTGGCAAATGGAACTTGCACATAATGCTGAGAGGAATTAAAATGGGTCAAGCAGTTTCTAAGTTTCTTACAAAATCAATCTCATGCATTTATAGTTCAACAATGTTAAAAATATGTATTTACTCAAAATAAGTACAATTACAAGTACAGAAAAAGACTTGTATAATACATTTCAATAAAAAAAATGTTCCTATACCCCCCAAAACCAGATGTAACTCAGATGCACATAATTAGGAGAATGAAAATGCAAACTGTGGTATATTTATACAAATTGAATTCTACTCAGGAATAAAAATCCTGTGGATGGATCTAACAACATGGCTCAGTCTCAAAGTTTGTTGAGCAAAAGAATCTAAAATAATCACAAATTGTACATTTCCTTCTACATGCAATTCTATGAAGAGCAAAACTAACCTACCATGGAAAAGGAGGAGTGATCTTTGTTGCTCTTGTGTGTGTTTGCCTGAGATGGAAATAAGGAGCTCTCTGGAGTGATGGGGGAGTGATGGGGATGTTCTACAAGGTCTATGGAATCAGCGTGTTGATGCCACCCAGACTTGAAATGTGTTCCTGTGGCTTGGATTGCTCTGCATGCCTTTGCTAATACCATAGAAGGGTATTTTCTCTCAAAAGCATGCTATTATCTGGGGTGGGGGTATGATGGAATATATAATTATATTTGCTTTCATGATTTTATATGTACATATTGCTTTGGTTTTTATTTTGTATTAGTAAACTACAGACTTAGAGGTACCGAGAAGCTTCAAAGATTTGAAACTGTTTTGTTACCCAATACACACAATACAGTGCTACCAACCAACATCTGCCTTGTGTAATGTGTCTCTAACTTTAAGGTGTTGTGTGGTATGCTGCTCCAGGTTGTGAAATGCTTAGGAATGATGTAGTATGTCATAGAGGAGGGAAAACATGGGATCTGTAGGCCATACATGTGTTCTGTATCCAGAGACTTAATTTCATTTAAATCCATGAAGATCTGACTTCTCATTTCTTCTTGAAAAGAAAGTATGGTTTACTGATTAAAAAAAAGTGGACTTTTAAGGTTTTCTTTAAGGTTATGAAGCTACCTTTGAGACATTATTAAATTAATGTAAAGCATTACATTACTTTAAATTTTTAACCAAATAAAAAGTAAATGAAATTGATTTAGAAATTTTAAATCTAGAGAGTGTTTTAATGGTTGCATAAGTGAATTATGCAGGAGACAGCATTTATACAAATTTATTTATAGTGACTGTAATGGATTTAGCAAACATTTAAGAATCCCCTAACACATTATAGATAATTTTTCATGTGTGGTTGTTCTTTTTTTATTTTATAGGATCAATTTTGTAATAAACCCTGTTTATTTTGCCATTTTAATAATATTATATATTATTAATGTCTCCTGATAGGGGGGAAAAGCCTGCTTCTGCTCTTTTAGAATTTAAAGTTTTTATTTTTTTTTCCAAAAGGTAGGACTTGACTGATAAAGACTTTTTTTTTTAAACTAGGAATAGGCAATCTTTATTGTGTGCATATTATGTGCTTATATATCAAAGCTCAGGTAATTAAATTTTTTCTTGGAGTAGATGATATAAACCACATTTTATAGATATGAAGAACAATAAGGCATGTTGCCAAGTTCTGTACACCAAGGAAAGGCCAGAGAGCAAATCTGCCCTGAGTCATATGTAGTTCCTGGTATGCCTGTCCTCTGCTCTGTGCCCGATGCTAAGGCATATCCTGCAGGGGCATGGTTTTCCAATCATGACCACAAGGGCTCAGGATCCAGGCTGTGGACGGCAGCGTGTTCTGCTCTGGAGTACTGTCTTCCCTGACCCTTCGCTTCCCTGGTTATTTCTATCCTGCTGGTCTGCTCATATCCTTCACCTCTTGCTGCTTGTTAGGCACACACAGCGGTATGCATCTATTCTGAGTTGCTGGGTGATGCCTCCAAGGAGAGCGACCTTCCTCTGTATTATGTGGATTCACTGTCTGTTGAATGTGTGACTATAGTAACTGTTACATTATTTTATTTAACTTGTGTCTCTATTTACACTTTACATCATCAAAAACCACTCAAAAAAATTACCTTTGACTACATTAACAAGACTCTCCCTGAAGTATAAAATGACCACTTCTTCCTAACTCTGGTAAGGGTTACCTGTTCAGTTCTGATAAGGTCATGTTTTACAATGAGAGAGATAATTGCTATAGAGTATCTCTATCTTTCTCCACCTTATTTTCTTTTTGTGGATTTGTCTGCTTTCCACTTTGGAACACACCTATAGCACTTAGATGGCTGAGTGAAAGACACTGTGTACTCCTGTTCTGTAGCTCTCAGTATTATAAAACTATCATGATTCTGAAAAACATACAGATATTAAATCTGGTGCTGTGAAAGATATAATTGGGCATGAGAGATGGTAAAACTAAGCACATTCATTGCCCTTAAGATTCTTATCACCTAATTTAAAAGAATGAACATCAGTGTGTCAAACATACTTCAAAACAACAGTACAATACTCACACTATCACTCAATGTCTCAGAATTTAGAGGAATAGAATCATGTATACATATACCCATACACCTGTATTATATATGTATGTTCATGGGTATATGCTTGTGTATTAGAATTAGTAAGGAGCAGATTTTGAACTCAGTACTCCTTGGAAGAAGTCTAGGCATTCAATATATGTATGAATCAAGAGCTGACACCTCCAGTTATGGGGTGGTAGCAATAGGATGGCATGTTTTTATTTTTCCAAGTCCCTCAGTGCCTTTAAAGAGTGCTCTAGAGTTTTTCTCACCTGTGTGTAAAACACTAATTTATACCTAGCATTTTCTTTCACTCTGCCTAGGTACAATTGCTAAGGGAACATGTGCCCAGAGGTTCCTGTCCTTGGGGTTAGCCTCACTAATTCTTATTTTGCATGGTGGGGGTAGCTTTGTAGCCAGCTATTGTAGATACTTTTTCCATTTCCATTTTTCATTTTCTCTTCTAGCTTAAGGTTTTTCTTTATTTAAGTGAGGAGGTTTTTTTTTTTTTTTTTTTTTTTTTGGAGGTTTATGGTCTTTCCCTGGTCAGAAACCTGTTCCTTGAATGTACTGCCCTTTTTCTCTTTTAGAAGAGCTGTGTGTGCTTTAAATAAAAGAAGGGAAAGTGCTCTCATAATCTAATCGTTTCACCTCATTGCCCAACACATAAGCTTTTCAGGGGGCACGAAAGAGCCAAGCCATAGCAGGTTAAATGAATAGTAACAAAATACAGAATAATAACAGGTATCTCCTTTTGGCTGGAGCAGATTCATATAAGTATAAGGGAGTTTCTGGGGAAAATGAAGAGCTTCCATAAATAAATGTGTACTATATTTGTAACTACCCTTGAGATATATGGAGAAGTGCCTAATAGACTGGTAGAGGAGAGATTGCTCCTAAGAAGCTCAGAACAACAGTTATTTGCTGGGAAGCCAGGAAAAAGAAATCATAAGGGAAAGATCTTGCTTTTACAAATCACATAGTTGAACAGAGCCTGTGAGTCAAATGGGGGTAGTGGTTCCAAATATAGCACAGTGGCTCTTGATCTTGTCTGATGCAGACATCAGGCATCAAGCAACTCTCTTGGGGCAATGGTGCTGGATCATTTCTGAGTCAGTGACATGAATGCAAATAGCTCACCAGGGCTAACCTGATTACATACATTTTAAAAAATCCTGATTAACCAGTCACATGTCTGCCAATTGTACTTAACTAAAATTTACTTACATACATCTTCTAAAATGTTATATAAGTAATGCATTAACTCCACAAAGATATTTTTCCACTGTCACATTTATGAGCTAATTTTAATTCCAATTCTTCCCTTTAAATTTTGACATCAGTATTTTTGTCATTATTGCAGTCAATTTTTGAGTCATCTCACACACTTTTCTATAGCACATTATCTTCAATTCTCCCCCAACTTATTTCAATTACTGTATTTTTTCAATCATGTATAATAGTGTTTCTGGAAATTTCATCCCACTTTTATCCTAATTGCCTAAGTTATAAGAAATTATTTGCGTAACATCATGTTTTTTTTTTTATTTTATTAAGAATCTTGCTGATTTAGATTTATGATTTGCCTGAGGAGGTTAATTGTAAAATCATCATATTGATAGTATAATATATCATTTGTAAGTAAAAGTTTAAAAATACAAAAAATAAAATGAAATCTGTGTCTGTCCCATTTTTAATCTATACTATAACTGAAAATGGGGTGGTAAATATAATTGTGAGAAAGTAAATTAATGTATATTTATTGCAATTCAAAGTGAATGTCAGACACTCTGATCTTACTTTTTTTCTGGTGGTAAATAAAATAATTGGTGTGCCACATAACTAAAAATCAAATACCCAAAATGTGTACTGAGATATCCTAGTAAAGATGCCAAATTGAGCAGAGCAATTGGACCACCACTTTCTGAAGTCTATGGTGATTTGCTGCAGTCCGGCTGCAGCAAAATAGCGCAGGGTGACGAACAACTTGTGTACATTGATACAGCAGGAGTAGGAGCCATTTATTGTAGGACAGAAGGGGTATTTATACATTCCACACAGCTTATCTTAATTAACATAAACTAAATACAGCAGTCAACCAATAAGAAATCTCCACACTTAATGGCTCGCTGGAGTTACTTCACAAACCACTCCCTCTGGCAAAATGCCGGGGGCCATCCAGACTTGTTTACAGACTCTAACTTTTGCCAGGCGCCATCCTGACTTGTTTACAGACTCTAACAGTGATTTCCTGCCTTCTTTTCTACTGCATCTGAATTTTTCAGAGGCCAAACTAGAACAACAATGCAGATAATATGGGGACCCCCACTTCTGCATCTTTTATGATTTTGAAGAAAGCACTGAAATATCTGTCATTCCATGTAGGATTAAGTATTGCTTTTGATTAATAGCTAGGCTGTGAGCTCTGGTTGGCCTTTACCATGATTATGGATCTTACTCAGGCAATTGATGTGAAGATTGGCCATGTCCATGTAGAATGCAAGTTCCTTACATCCCCAATCTGTCAAGAGAGAGCTAGCACTGACCGTCTGCATGTGAGCCTAATCAGAAGCAAATCTGGAGGTGATAATTCAGGGCAAGTGTTCACTTCACTTGAGAGGTGAAGGGGCCACCAATAAGAGACTGGGGAAGTGAGGGAAGTGGATGAGGCAGCCAATCAAAGATGGCAGTCAACCCTGGAGAGCCTGAGGTTTAATTCCATGGGGACACTTTTAATGTCATCGAAGCTCAGGGGTGAAGAAGGCAGAGTGTTTACAAATCAACTTTCAAGAATCATTGGTTAATAGCTCTATGATGTCATCAATTTCTACCTTTTGACACAGAAATAAGGCTTCAGTGGTGAGTTAAAGCCCTCCACCAAAGAAATATAGGTGTTTGTAATTGGTAAACCCTTTTGTCCTGAAAGTATGAGTGAGAGGCTGTGGTCATTGAAATCGACACTCCGTAGCCTGGGCTCCATGCCAGGTCTAATCCTCTTGTATGGCATCCCTCATCCCTTCCAGGTGAGTCAGCCTGTACTGTCCTCCTCTGCCCATTCTCTGTTGCTGCTGTGGCTACATTGAATATCAGGTGTATTAAAGAAAAACAGAGGAGAAGTTGCTCTACTGTATTTTTTTAACATTTTCTGAAAGATGCAAGGTTTAGGATGGTTGGGGAGATTAAAAATATTTTGACAGTATAAGATTTTTATTCATGCTATTTTATCATGGAAATTGCTTTTTAACCAAGAAAAAAAAAAAGGAAGCTTGCTCCTTGGTTTTTATCCTTCAAAGCATAGATAATTATACTTCTGTGAAAAATTCCCTATTTATTTACTAAATTCTCATAGGTGAGGCCAAAAAATTTAAGAAATGTGGTTATATGAGTAGAAGCTTTTAGTAAAGTGCCTTTGATGACTCTCACCAAGAATGTAGACAAGATTGAGGCCTTTAATGATGTCTGCAATTAGTTTAAGAATTAGTACTATATACACATACACACAAACATACATATAGTGTATATATATGTATGTGTATATATATATATTCTCTAGTCACCTATATATGACTAGAGCAGCTTATTGAAGACATTTATAGTTGATTTTTAGTTTAAAAAATGGCACATGTGTTAATGACTTAGCATAGGATTATAGAAAGGAAAAATAGAAATTTGGTGTTGCCGCATTTGTATCAGAGTGACATATGTTTCAAGTTCAATTAAAATGAATAGAATGCATAAAATAGAGTATGGTTTTTATTGTGTAACTGACTGAGTTATCATGTACTTTATGAGGGCTGTGGCTGATTCCTTATTTTGAAACATTATATTTCAAATAATACTGAAGCAATACTGTTAAAAGATCTAGTTGAATATTCATGGCTGATAATCATTCAGGATGCAACTGGGAAGTGAAACCACTCTAACTGAAACAGAGAGAATTTACTACAGGGAGTTGCTACACAGGAGATGGACATGTGGGAGATTCAAGCAGCAGATGGTGAGACAGCGCAGACTTCTCCAGGAGCAGAAAGCTGCAAATCCCCTAAACCAGAGAAAACAAAAGACGACTTGGTAGCACCACAGTCCAGGTCAGAATTGCCTGTTGAAATGCAGCTGGCTTATCTGGCAGGCACAAGATCTAAGGAGGAGACAAACCACTAATGGAGATTCCACCAGTGCAGACAGCTAGCAGAGAAATGGTGGAGTTTCTCTGTCTTTCTCCTCTTTATGTCACCCTCCAGTTTTCTGCCCATGTTTGCTGTTGGGCAAACTAAAAGAAAGACAGGGGACAGTGGGTGCCTGTGAAATGTAACCTACAAAGAAGAGTAGCCGGGAAAGGGAGCTAGCAACTGAAAGCAAAGCACTGCCATGAGAAAGGCACAAATTCCAGGCAAAAGAAATGTACGTTTGTGCATATGTAAATATATATGTATATACACATGTACACACATACATGTTATAAATATATTTGTTATATAGGTTTATATGTATACATAAATATTTTGTGTTATATGTTACATATGCATATATATATGTTTTCTTTATATATGTGTGTACATTATAATTATACATAATAGTGTGTATGTCATTGTATATATCAGTTGCAATATATTCTTTCATGCATATAATATAGTTTGCTCTATTTCATTCCTCAGTACTTTTTCTTTCCTTCCTTCTTCCTTCCTCCTGATATCCTCCTTCTGCTTTACCAATGTTCCTTCTGTTTTCATGAGATCCTTTGTATATTCATTTTTTTCCTCTCCAGCTTCTATATATGAGAGAAATCATGTGACCTTGACTTCCCGAATCTAGCTTATTTCACTCAGCATGATGGTCTCTAGTTCCATCCATTTTCTTGCAAATGACATAATTTCATTCTTCTTTGTGCTGAGTAAAACTGCATTGTGTATATACAGCACATTTTCTTTATCCATTCAACTACGGAGGGACACCTAGTTTGGTTTCATTACTTGGCTATTGTGAATTGTGCTGCTGTAAACATGCGTATGCAAAAACCATATTTTAATATGGTAAATGGTTTAGCAGTTTTCTGTATAGCAGCAAATAACAGATGACATGGCTCCTGGGTCAGTTTCATCTCACTGAGAATTATGCAGTGATGTGCAAAACGGAAGGATTTATTTTGTGTGTGCTATTTAAAAACATTGAGTATTTGAGTACTGATTGACATGGACTCTTAGGGAAATAGTCACAGTCACTGTAGAGCCCACAGGGCACTGCCCATAAGATCTAACCTCCTTTTTATTTTACTGGATGGCAATTTAGACCAAATACTTATGTCCTAGGGAAGCCTGCTAAAGTAGATGGTACACAGTGATGTCAACTCACCTGCAAGGCATCTATACCAGAAATGGTCTTTATGTCTCTATCAAATGAATAGAAATAGGAAGAGTTAGAAATGAGATTTTTATTTTATGGGAATAGCAATATAATAATAGAGATAATAAAATGCAGGAGAAAATTATTCCTCAATGTCACAAGCAATCATTAGAATCAGTAACTAGTATTTTCCAATCCCAATGATGGAGGACATGTTACTAACAGTAAATTTTGCATCAGAATAAGAATTTGTGTAGAAGTAGAAAATACATTCTTATGGTCTTTTTCTAGCAAAATCATGTCATGAGCCTTATTGTTGGTATAAATTTTGATAAATTGCATTATTATTCCTAAAAATTTGCTTTCCCTCCTTGTATCAGGATTATTCCTACTGACCTTGCTGATGCCCCAAATGGCCATGTTGGGGTTTTCTTTGCCCAGCGTGAGTGGCACCATTGTATACCCCTTTAAGCAGTGAACTGAATAGCCAATGTGTGGTTCCTACCATTGTTCTCTCTCTGACCTGGGATTGTTTTATTGCAAACAAATAAATTTCACTTGATCTATGAAAGACATTTATTATCATTTGAAGAACTCTGGTTATAATAAACTACTGAAAGTGTGGGCCTTTTGGCTACTGCAGCTTAATTGAAGAAAACCAGATTCAACCTTGGTTAGAGCATTTTCCTTCTTCAGGAGAGCAATTTAGTATCCAGTTAACTCCTGCCATGTTTAAGACTTTTTCAAGTTACATTTTTCCAAATAACCTCCTCTTGAACCCTGCCCCTGGACTAGGCTAGAGTACTTTGTTTCAACTACTATCCTTCTGGATAATCTATTGGGCATTTAGGAAGTCTATTTTATAGTCATTTGGAAGAAATTGAAAGAAATAAAATAAAAGGTGAAAAAAACAACACTCTAAATTATTCCAAAGTTAGTGTTAAAGGGAAATTTAGGTATGTGATGAGGACCATTAAAAGAAAATTAGATCATCATTATGCAGTTTTATTTTTTACAAATAAATTCAGTTTCCTAAGGGAAGGAAAGCTGATAAGGGAAATGGATTTGTAGTCATCAAACATGGCACAGAAGTACTTTCGATGAGTTGTCAGTAAAGTGCAATATTAAAGTTTTTGTTAATGTGATGTCACCATTTTAAAAAGCATGCATATATATGTGCTAAAAGTTAAATCAGTTTGAATAAATATTTTAAACAAAAGAGAAAAACCTTAAATTTATTTTTTATATTCTACTATTGTTAATGTGTATACATAATTAATTTAATAGCACAAAAATAACCCCAGTATATATATTTTTTTCACTTTACACTTGCAGTCACAGAAAGAACAAAAACTTATGTCATCACCAAGACAGATTTTATATATGGACATGTAAGTTTTACTTTTTTGAACCAGGTATTAAAAGAATAGTGGAAAAAATAAAAGACATATAAAGTACCCTCTCTAATCCTCCCTCTTTCCATCCTTTAACTGGCAAAATATTTATTTCTTTATCACTTAGTAACATTTTAACTTGAAGCCCTTGAATTATTTCTAATAACCAGACATCATATTAGTGGATTTTAAGTAAACTAAGTATTATAAATTCAAACTCAGTCTCTTTGGAATTCCCTCTGCAGGCTTCCTGGGGTCTCAGTGGTAGGAGCTGGAATGGTTGGAGCAACATTTGGTCCCTGGGCTGTCCTTGTCTGTCCCTATGGGCATCTCTATGTTTGCCATCTTGTGCTCCAACTGGACCCTCCTGAAATACTGCTGTTGCTAAAATGTTTCTTTTTTTATTCAAGTTCGCTGGTGGAATTCACACAGAAGCTCTCCTTCAGGACTGAAGTTCTCTTTCTGCTAACCCCCATGCCCTTCTCACAGGGACAAAGAAACTTGGCAAGTCCTCTCTTCCCTCCCTGGGGAAACATATCACCCACTGCCTCCTTATTCTCAGTCTGCTTTTCCCAACAGCCTCACCTAGTCACCTCCATGCATCAGCTACCAAGCCTTGGTGTTGGCTTTTCAGCTCAGCGGCTACTGACCAAGTTGCTCTCATTAAAATCATCTTAAATTACATGTAAAAAAATATTCTTTCGGGCTGGGGATGTGGCTCAAGCAGTAGCACGCTCACCTGGCATGCGTGCGGCCCAGGTTCAATCCTCAGCACCACATACAAACAAAGATGTTGTATCCACTGAAAACATAAATAAATAAATAAATAAACAAATAAAAATAAATATTAAAAAAATATATTCTTTCCAAATGCAGCAAAAGTTTAGTATTTTCTCAATATTTTGAATCCTTTGCATGTCTATCCTTCCTATATTGAGAAAATACATAAAGAAAAATGCTTCCTTTGCAAAACCACCACTTTAGCAGCCCCCTCCCACTTTTGTGTGTGAGTAATCAAAGCAGTCTGAGAATGCTTCCATGGTGATCAGCTTCAGAGACACTGAAGTAAACTTGGAGCTGCCACGGCCACAGCAATAGTGTTGGTTGATAATGTGAAAACAAAATTAAATTCTAAAGTGTTCAGATTTGGAGCATACTTACACAGATGTCACCAAAGGCACATTTTTGGAACTTAGTTATCACTGTTAAGCATTATTTCATTTTTCTCTCCAGAAATCCCTTAAGAATAAACACAAGTCTATTAGATTTAAAAGACCAAGATAAAAAGAAAAATAAATAAATGAAGAGCTATATTACTACTACTACTACTACTACTACTACTAATAATAATAATAATAATAATAATAATAATTGGAGGAGCTATATTACAATCTATTTGCAAGTTACCATATTGTTGGTATAAACCAGGGATAAGCATTTTTTTTTTTTTTCTGTACCAGACCATCTAGTAACAGGCCCGGAAATCTCTGTCACAACTACTGAAAATCTGCCCAGCTTGAAAGTAGTCACTGCCAGTATGTTGATAAGTGGTTGTGGCTGTGTTCCAGTAACATTTTATGCTGAAAATAGGTGGTGGACTGGAGTTGACAAATGGAGAGTCATTTGGTCACACTCAAACCATGGTCAATAACATTTCGGTATCTAATTAGAGAAATCCCAGCCCTATCTCTGACTATATTCTACATCAAGAGTCAGAATGGGATTTGTGAGAAGCTTTCCTAAGAGAGAGATTTTAACTTAACATTCTTGGAGTAACAGGATGGTTCTTGTGGCTGTACAAAACAAGTTTGCAGTAGTATTTGTTTTTTAAAAATATTTAACTTAGAAGTTTTAATTCTGCTAACTTTAAAAATTTATTCTAATTATTAATTTGTTTCATATCATTACATACTAAGAAGTCTTTTGTTTTCTTGTGCATTTAAAATGTTTTCAAATTCAGGGAGTTTCATGTATTTATTTATTTTATTTATCTTGAATTAACTATTTCATCATCTTAGTTTATTATTTTGATCACCTATAGTCAGGAAGCATAAAATCTATTCTACAATTCAAATTCTTTATAACTCAGGATCACACACATGTCCGTGCACAAATACACACAGGCACACATATGAAAATGGGGAATTGAAGCATATTTTTAATGGAGAAGAAAGAAAAAATGTATCTGATTCAGTTTTCATATGAATACTGTGGGTTATAGTATAACATAATTATAGTGTAGTATAATTTGTTTCTACTTGAACAATAATAAATGAGATAGATTGAAGTATACCACATATCCACTTGTATTAGATAATAAAATTGTGCAGTATGAAGAAATTGACCATGCTATTTTTAGTTCTCATTGAGATTAATAAAAACAATTAAGGATAAAGATAGTATATTTTGCAATAGAAGAGGTACAAATTTTATAATTTCTTCTTTTTATTTAAAGCTATTATTTATAGTCATCTAGATACATCTGAAGTGTTCTTCACAACAATGAATAATGGAAATTGAGGATGATCTGGATATAATTGAGGGTCATGCTATCAGACCATCAAACTTCTTTCAAGTTGTATACTTAATCTTTTATGCCAAAGATTTACTTTTAATAGATAATTCTGTGAAACAAAGTATTTTTCCTTATATTCAGTTTAAAACCCCAGAGTTGAACCCAAAGTTCTAATGAATTCCCTAAAGAACTTTATTTGTACAAAATTTTGTTTCTCTTAATTTTTCTGCCCATTCTCTTTTACTCAGCAGTATTCCCTGGAGTTATTGAGGTCCATTACAATGTTTTAGATATAACTAATGTGCTGCATTTTCATCCTGGAGTTATTTTAGACAGTGCTTCTAAAATTTAAACCAAATGCCTGAAGCAAATCTATTAGGTTCTGGACACTTAAAATATCTTTTTTATTCAAGAGAGTAGAGCAGAAAGATTCAAGTAGATTTTTGTAGTAATTTAACAATGGCTATTTTAGATATGTGATTTTTCAGTTGTCAATGTTATAAATCTAATGTTTCCAAAAACTGTACATTGTAAATTAATTAAGATGGGATTATTAAAATTCAGCTTTTAAAGGAAACCTCTAATTCTTTTCTTTGACATTATTTTATGTATTAAAGTTGGTAGATATCTATCTACTGATTCTCATAAGTTGTTAATTTTCCTACATGGTAATTATTTTATTTCTAATTGGCAATTTACTCAAGTTATTATCATTTTTTGATGTTGTCCAATACACTTCCAATCAAAATATAAAACAAAATCATAAATAAATCATATCATTTACTGATTATAAGAGAAAACACTCTCTTTATGAATCTAAAAATAACTCAATTAAATGTACATTTCTCCATAATGGTTACATTTTGAAATAAAAAAAAAAAGATCTTAAAACCTTTAAGATCTTTTTACCTTTCTCTCTTTAAAATGAAGTTCCAGTAAATATCAAAATAGGTGAAATTAAAAATTCCCAGGGATTCTATAAAATATAATATGCCCACAAAATCCACATATATGGTAAAGAAACAGGAAGAATAGTCAACACACTGTTTCCAAGCTATAAGTCATTTAAAACTATGAGTTTAAAAAAAAACAATAAAAATACTCAGAGAATTTATAAGATGTGGTTCCTGCCCTTAGCTAGTTTTTTTCCCATAAAAAGGAAAAGTGAAACTTATATGTATTTTATTGTTCACAGAAATGGGCCATCGTTGACTGGCTAGCCAATAGAGTGACAAGAGGGAAGGACAAAATACTTTGAGAAACACAAAACAGTCGACCCACAAACTATCCAAAGAAACTTCCTCCTCACTTTCATGATTTTGAATAATTGCTTCCAGTGGGTAACAGGATGAGAGTCCCTAGGCCAGTCAGGGGAAAAAAAAAAAAAAAAAAGAATAAAATGAGAACATTTTCAAACTTTGAGTTAAGGATTTTCTCTTTGTTTTGGTGAAAATTTTGTGTTGATATTTGATGATCTACTTTATTTTTTCTTACTCTGTATTTTGAAATAATTTCAAACAGATAAAAATTATAAAAATAAATTAATAAAATGAAAACCACTTTTGAAACTATGTCCACCTGTTGGTAACATTTGAACCCACATGCACACATGCATGAACACAAACACACTCTAAATATTTTCTGGAACCAGCTGAGAATAACTTAACTTCTTAGGAAACACTTCAGTATGTATTTAGTCCTAAGTCCTTCCATATGTATTTCCTAAAAATACCCAACCTCTGCTTATCTGACTCATATAGTAAAATTACAAGTATGAATTTGATAAAATAAACCCTGGGAGTGAAGAAATCATCTCTTTGTTACTCTAGGATAGGGCATGCCATAACACCAGTTCCTAATTAATTCACCCTGTCTGTCTTATAGAGTGTTTGCCATGCTGAAATGAGATAACTTCTGTGACATAATTTTTGGAAATTATGAATTCTCTTGCAAAAGAAGAGTAATATTTTGTGTGTGGTAGAATTCTCATTCTAACTAACCAGAGTCAGAGAAAAGTCTTTTCAAATTAATGCATGTAAGAGTCATCTATCTGCTATTTCGGGAGAAAAGTACCTTTGTAAATTACTAGTGAAATCCTTCGATGTGCACCCTCAAACGCTACCTAATACTATATTCTCAAAAATACATTGAATAAATAAATTATTGTGAAATGATCACACTTTGCTCTTTTGCCAAAAACCACTTGGTCTCATATGTAAGCTGTTGGCAATGAATACCAGAAATAAAAGCTTCGCCCACATTCTGTTTATGAAAGGTCTCTCTGCAACATTTAATGATGATGAATTGCTCTCAACTGGCAGATAAAATTGGTGACTGTGGACAAGCTGATGATCTGATGATCTGCTGGCAGCTATTCTAAGATTGCCCTTAACACACTAGAAGGAAATTTAGCTTTGTCACCAGAGAAAACACATGTCTTGACCAGAAGCCCCTAAAGTAGGAGAGAGTTGAGAAGCAAGCATTTTGTGTCTGAGGAAGTGGTTGGGGGCCAGGGGCCCAGGTGTCAAGTTCAAACAGCTCAGAACAGGGTGAGGCAGGGCAAGGTGAGGCAATCAGAAGGGTGTGGGAGGTAAAGGCTAAGCACTGAGCAAGGAGGCAGCTGGGAAGTCCAGGTGCTACCACTGATTTGAAGAGCAGATAAGGTCATTTTAGACAGCCAAGTCTTACCAATCAGTCAAGGTCAGGGAGCTCAAGAACTGGGAAAGTAAGAAGGATCTTGGATACAGGCAGAAGTTTTGGCAAAAGTCAATCAATTTTTCTGGACAAAAAAACCCAAACAAAAAAAAACTCAAAAGGTCCGAGTGACAAGAAATCACAATTCTAGCAAGCAGTTTTGCTCACAGCCAGCATACCATTCCCTGAATCCAACATCATCTGCAGCAGCTCTAAAAAGTCACTCATTCCAAAGATGATGCCTTTGTCAGAGAGTTGAGGCAGTTTAACACTGTAGGCGTGTGTAAAATCAAGATGCATTGTACATAGTGCAGTCGCCATGAAAAGCACTCTGCAGATACCTTCCTGGTACCACCTGTACCGCAAGAGTTCAGCTTGAGACCTGAACCCTTGGCACAGGTTGATAAAATTACAGTCCAGTGAGGGCGGGTCCTGGACAGCCAGCATTGCCCTCCTGTGCTGGGAGCAATGGAGACAGCTTCTGGTCCCTGCAAGCATGTCAGGGCTCTTCTTCCTCACTTGGAGGAAAAAAATGAGGAAAATGAAGCTTGTGTTGAGGATGTGCCTTGGAGCAAACGACTAAAACATAAAGCTCTGGTTTTCTGCTGTGTCCCTCACAGCAGTTTGATCTCTTCACTTAGTTGCTAATGATATAAATAAATGAGTATTATTGATGTCAGTGAATGTTCAAATGCTGTAATAGATGCTGATGCTATTTTTTAATTGAGCTCTGAAATATTAAGGCCAAATTTGAAATATTTGGGGCCCTATTTTAATTTTCATGTAAAAATATGAAGCCAGAAGGGAATATATTTCGTATTTTAGTACTCTGGTGAATGCACCAATATCATGCTTTACTTGAAATTTATTTTACATGAAATAAAAAAAATCTAGATTTTAAAAATGAATAGTTGAAACAAGTAATCGACCTATAACTTCGACAGGGATAAAGTCTTGCTAGTACTTTGAGATTTCAACTGAGTTTTTGTCCAAATACTTAAAATTGCTTATCCCCCTATTATCTTTGTGTACTCTCATGCTTGGTTACCCAAATAAAGAGAACAGCATAAATGTATCTCTATAAGGAAGAGTATATATTTCTTTAAAATGTTCTAAAATGGCCTTTTCAAGTGATTTCTAAAGCCAACATTTATTTTCAGAATTGAACCACCATGTTGGGTGACAGCTTCTAATGGTTTTGGAAGAATACTTTAGGAAGAGTACATGCAGAATATGAAGTTTCTGGGAAAATGATCCACAAAGTCAAGTGTATAAAAATACAACTTAGGGAGCCAATGAAAAATGCTGATTATCCAGAGGCTAGTCTGTAGGCCTGGGTGACATATGAAGACAAACTCTAGCAAGCATCCTTAATAGTTCCAATGCAAATGATGCTTGGACCACAGTAAAGTCTCTAAATGTAATATCCATAGGAAATTCACCTACCATCACCTACTTCGTTAGAAGGTGAAATACAAACCATTTCACTGAAATATTTTAACATTTGTTATTTCAAAGTCCTATGCCCTTATAAAGGGGGAAAGACTCAAAACACGTTTCTTTTTCACAAATCAAAGTTCCATAAAGTAAGCTTTTATGTTTTTATAAAAAGTCTTTTGGAAGGGAAGGGAGGGGGCATGAGGTAATTAATGATGGTGGAATGTTATGCTCATTATTATCCAATGTACAGGTATGAAGACACAAATTGGTGTGAATATATGATGTATACAACCGGAGATATGAAATATATCCATATATGTAATACTAATTGTAATGCATTCTGCTGTCATACATAAATTTTAAAAAAGTGTTTTAGGATATCACTCATAACCAGTCAATAATAGGTTAATGGATCCCTGATGTTTGCATTTTCCAGTTCCTCTGTAGGCAAATATAACACACACCAACTTTGAGAATTCCCTCCTCTCTTAAGTCTCCTGATAAGAGAGTGCCAGATCCATTGGGCTAAGAGGAGAAAAGTTTAGTGTCAGAAAGCACTAGAACAGTCTCTGCATTATTTCAGAGGAATAACATAGGTCTTAAAAATGAAAGTTTCCAATAGGTTTGGATATCTTATGTGGAGTGAGATGGGTGAGGAAATGGTCTTGATTGAGAGAGGCGTCTATCATGCACTGGATGACTGTCCAAGTGAGGGCAGGTTAATGGGTAGAGTTTTGGAGGCTGGAACCAAAGAACTTTGGCCCAGAACAAATGAAGCTTCAGTTTCAAATCCTATATGTTCATATGTCATATTGTTTTCAATGTTTCAAAAATAAGATTTAATTTTTCCCCACAAACCAAGATCCACCTAGAGCAGGGATATATTGGAGTTGGGTTTATATGATGCCTGAGGGAATTCCAACTAGGATTGCCTCAAAACAAATTGTATGTACTTCCCAGTAGTGCAGAGTTAATATTTTCTTTCAACCTGGTCATTCAGAAATAATCTCTTATTATTATGAAACATGTGAAGATCCTTCACTCATAAAAAAAATTGTACTTTACTCCAAGACATTGCCCAACATGGTGAAGGCAAGATCCTTATATATTCTCTAGTTGGAAATATAGCGGACAAGATTAGTATTTTAACATGGCTTACATGGGATCTAGCAGGTAAATTCTTCATATAATTATTTGTCAAATAAATTATATTTTCAGAAAAACTCATTTATTTCCTTATATCAATGGGTGAATATTAGTTAACCTAGTTTTTATTTTTTGTTGTCTGATCTGCTATTAAACTCAAAGATAAATACTACTCTAATTTGTAGTAATATTCAATTTATGGTTGTTGGCACAGATATCTTTTCTTTATTGAATCTTTTTATTGTATAGCTTTTATTTTTCTATTAAAGAATCTTTAGAAAGTGGAAAAGAAAAATTACATATATATTATATATATCTGTAGGTATATTATGTGTGTATGTGTGTGTGTGTGTGTGTGTGTGTGTGTGTATATATATATATATATATATATATATATATATATATATACACCTTTATTTTAAGTATTTAAATGCATATGCTCAGGACATAAATTTTTAGGATACCAAACATTTGTGGCCCGCAGTTCTCCTTAGTTTTTTCACTTGTGACTCCAATTACAAGGTTTTGTGATTTGGGTTACCTATTGAATATAAATGCAGATTTACAATCTTAGCAAAGTATAAAAACTTGCAGCTCTGGTTTGCATTTAAAATGCTGAGTATAAATTTGGGTAAGGGCAAGATCCTTATATATTCTCTAGTTGGAAATATAGTGGACAAGATTAAAATTACAAGTAAAAGCACTTGAAAAGTAGATATATACGAAGACATACATCTAACCTCCTGGGGAATATTCATGATACTAAAATCAATGAGCTTGTTGATCAGTTTTAAGAGCAATGGTTAGCTTTTGCTAACTGCGAATATTATAGTGATGCATGTCAACCTATAGAACAAAGGTCCTTGCCTTTGCCAAGTAAGCAGATGTTTAATAGAAGTCATCTGGGTTTAAAGACTGTGCTATTGAATCATCTTTTAATATTTGACATCCTGTGTCTTAACAGTTTTTTTTTTTTTAATGTGACAAGGTTTCACTCCCAGAAAAATTCCAACATGAGGGTTTCTCTGTGTCATGATCCTACAATGTACTCAAGGTTCATTTAATCCTGACAAAATTAAGACTTAAACTGGCAAGCAGAAAGCACTTTGACAGTCACATCTAATGTGACAAAATCAATATAGCAAAGGATAAAATAGAAGGTTTGAGGACAAGCATATTTAATATAATAAATATCTGTATCAATATTAACAAGCATCAGGATTTTGTTCTAAGAAATTTCTTCCATATTTGATTTGGCAAACGTGCTGCATGAATTTATATGTTTAATTGAAAAATCAAAGAAAGTCATAGGGTAGCTCCAATACATTGCACAATATGCAGAAATTGCAAGTCAAGGCAATTTTTTGAGTGACTTTCTGAAGTGTTTCACATACTTCTGCAGATCATCAAGCAAGGCAGAGAGAAGAGGAAACAGGAAATTACAATAAAGTGGTTAAGTACCCGTGGCGTATCTGAGTGTAGAGAGCTCTAGGACACCGAGTTCAGTCTTGGGTAGCAAGGACGTTCACAGTGGTTAAGACAAAAATTCCTTAAGGATGAATAAAAGTTAAAGGACACTGGGGGAATACCATACAGTCAGATAAAAGTATTATCATCCTCTAAGGGTCATTGGTGAGAATAATGTATAATTTCTAATGCTCTATCACATGCTGTCCTGTTTTTGTTTTATGTAGTAACCAGACACTAGTGAATATATTATGAGGCAGAAATTTCATGTCAGAATGAAGTTAGAAGCACAGACATGGCATCTAATGACTTTGGGAATATAGCCAATATGTTACCTTCCTGGCATTTAATGTCCAATAAATGAATTGTAATATTAACACCTTCATTGCTCATTTGGTGTGGAATTACATGTATAGTACCAAATGTATGTGATCATGTCATGGGTATATTATCACATACCCCTTAATTCCTTACATAATGACTGCAGCAGTTTTGTACAACTAAATTTCCTCCTTACTCAATAGATGCTTCTTTTGAACATTAAACCCTCAGTTTGCCTGTGGACTTCTATGACAAGAGATTTTGTGATATTTCAAAGGAATGTTCAAATATTTTATGATAATTTTAAAATTGTACCTCAGATATAGCCATTCTCTTCATGCTGATATTCCCTTGTTTATATACAGTGGCAGCTACATTAAAAATAAGTAAGCTAATCAAGAAAAGCATGCTATAATGAACAATAATGAGAGACAATATTTCATTTATAATAGCTATTTTCACATGAGAGCATTGGTCTGAAAAAGATGCATTTATTTTGATTTGCCACATAAGAGAAAATATTTAGAAATACTGGTTCTGAAATGGATGCCATGATTTTTGGCTTTGGCAAACTCATCTGACCACTATAAATGGAAATGGACCATCTGCTTTGGCTTGTTAACATAGTCACCCCACTGATCCTTTTCAGGCACACATGCTTTCAATTAAACTTCATCCCCAAATTACCAACGTCTCTTGTGTCTGGATACTTTTTGTCATGGTTATTCAGCTCTTCTGTAAAGGATGGCTACCCATTTCATGTTATAGAGTGATCTTTTTTGAAAAAACATCAAGACAACACTTTGATAAAACAGAGCTTTGGCATATGTATACACATTTAAACATGTATTTTTTTAACTTTAGATTTCTGTAACTTCTTTTTTCACGTTTAATTTTAATTTGTTGTGTATGACAGCATAATGCATTACAATTCATATCACACATATAGAACATAATTTTTCATAACTCTGGTTGTACACAAAGTAAAGTCACACCATTCGTGTCTTCATACATGTACTTAGGGTAATGATGTCCATCTCATTCCACCATCTTTCCTACCCGCATACCCACTCCCTTCCCCTCCTTCCCCTTTTCTCCTTTGCCCTGTCTAGATTTCATCTACTCCTCCTATGCACCCACCCCCATGCAATTATGAATCAGCAGCCTTAAATCAAAGAACCAACTTTTTGTTTTGTCAATTTTTTGAATTGTTTCTTTTGTTTCAAATTCATTGATTTCAGCTCTAATTTTAATTATTTTCTATTTTCTACTGCTTTGGGTGTTGAGTTGTTCTTTTTCTAGGGCTTTGAGATGTTATATTAAGTCTTTTATTTGTTGATTTTTTTTTCTTTTAAGGAATGAACTTCATGCAATGAATTTTCCTCTTAGTACTGCCTTAATAGTGTCCCAGAGATTTTGATACATTGTATTTGTGTTCTCATTCAACACTAAGAATTTTTTAATCTCCTCCTTGATGTCTTTTGCAACCCATTGTTTATTCACTAGCATATTATTTAGTCTCAAGGTGTCGGGATAGCTTTTATTTTTTATTTTGTCATTGATTTCTAATTTCATTCCATTATGATCTGATAGAATGCAGAGTAGTAGCTCTACATTTTTGTATTTGCTAAGATTTGCTTTGTGGCATAATATATGGTCTGTTTTAGAGAAGGATCCATGAGAGGCTGAGAAGAAAGTATATTCACTTGTTGAAGGATGAAATATTCTATATATGTCAGTTAAATCTAAGTTATTGATTTTATTATTGAGTTCTATAGTATATTTGTTCAGCTACTGTTTGGAAAATCTATCCAGTGGTAAAAGAGGTGTGTTAAAGTCACCCAGAATTATTGTGTTGTGCTCAATTTGGCTCTTGAACTTGAGACGAGTCTGTTTGATGAACATAGATGCCTCATTGTTTTGGATATATATATTAGGTCTTTTTTTGTCAATTTTTTGAATTAATGGTTCCCTTAAGCAGAAGAAATGTCTATTTTTATCCCTTTTGATTCAACTTGGCTTGAAGTTTATTTATTATAAGGATGGAAACCCCTGGTTGCTTGCGCAGTCCATGGGAGTGGTATGAACTTTCCTAAATATTCACCTTCAGTCTGTGGATGTCTTTCCTATGATCTGAGTCTCTTGGAGGAAGTATTTTGTGGTATAATTTTTTAATCCAATCTATCTGCCAGTATGTCTTTTGGTTGGTGAGTTTAGGATACTAACATTTAGAGTTATTATTGAGGCATAATTTGTATTGCTAGCCATTTTTGTTTATTTTTGGAACTTAACTTGACTTGGTTTTTCCTTTGATTAGTTTTTCTCTTAGTGTAATACCTCCTTTGCTGATTTTCATTGTTATTTTTTATTTCCTATTCATGGAATATTCTGCCAAGCATGTTCTGTAGTTCAGGCTTTCTAGTTGTAAATTATTTTAACTTTTATTAATCATGGAACGTTTTTATGTATTTCATCATCAAGTCTAAATGGATGTAAGATTCTTGGTTGACATCCATTTTCTTTCAGAGCTTGGTATATGCTCTTCAAGGATCTCCTGGCCTTTAAGATCTGGGTTGAAAAATCTGCTCATATACAAATTGGTTTCCCCCTATATGTGATCTGATTCCTTTTTCTTTGGCTTTTAAATTCTCTCCTTATTCTATATGCTAGACATTTTCTTTATACTGTGCCTTGGAGAAAACCTTTTTAATTTTGTACATTTTTTAGCCTGTAAGCTTCTTGTATTTGACTTTCAAATTCATTCTTCATGTTTGAACAGTTTTCTGATATTATCTCATTGAAGAGATTGTGCATTTCTTTGCTTTGAAACTCTGTGCCTTCCTTTATCCCAATGACTCTTAGATTTGTTCTTTTGATGCTATCCCATAATTCTTGGATGTTCTCCTCATCATCTCCACTGTGTGGGCAACTTTATTTTCTGGATTGTATACTTTGTCTTCATTATCTGACTTTCAGTCTTCCAAGTGATCTCGTCTGTTGTTGATACTTTCTATTGTGTTTTTTGTTTGGTTTATTGTTTCCTTAATTTCAAGAATTTCTGATTCTTTTTTCAGAATCTGTATCTTTTTCTTGAAGTAATCTTTTGCTACCTGTATTTGCTCCCTTATCTCTTTGTTGGTGTGATCAATGGATGCCTGTATTTGCTCCCTTATCTGTTTACTGGGGTCATCATGGTTGCCTATATTTGCTCTCTTATCTCTTTGTTGGAATGATAAATTTTTACCTGTATTTTCCCATTTAGGTCATTCTTTAATTCACAGATCAGTTTAATCATGAACCTTCTGAACTTCTTCTCTGACATTTCATCAACTTTGCTGCCCATATGCTGAGAGCCATTGCCAAGTAGGAATGACGCATGGCATGACCCAGGTCATTTGCAGTGACATTGCATGTAAAGTGACCTTGCTCAAGGACCAGGGTGGATCAGGTTCCAGATTTAAAGTGTATCCTGCTGGGAATAGGGCGTATCCTGCTGCCTCCAGGCACCTGCTCCTTTGAGTTCTCCCAGGATTGAGAGAGATTTTGGGATACAGAGCCCAGTGGAGGTGTGAATTTTGCCCAGAACTTGGATTTGCCCAGAACGTGTGTGTAAAGTGCCTGTGACAGTTCGAGAATAAAGAGTTGCTGTTTGAATCTATAAGGTGTGAGTGGCTCGTGATTTTGTGCCCAGCCAGACTGCGGCACCCATTTGTTTTATTATTGTAGTATCCTGGTTTGTTTGGGGTACTTTCCTTCCTTGTTTTTCCATGTTGTGTATGTGATTTACTTACTTGCAGTGTGGATCTGAGGTATTACAGTTTCTCCCCTATAATCTTGTAGTATCTGTGAGGATTATCTGTATCTCTCCTTGGTGTTGGGCTTCCAGACCCTGTTGACGTCCCAGAATGGATGCTACTGCAACTATAGGAGGTGTCAGAATTAGCAGCAGGTAACTTGAGATAACAGTGGAGGTGCCCCAAGACGGATGCACCATCTTACAGAAATTGGGCTAAAAAGGTGGGCCTTTCACTGGCTTTGGAATGCTTCTCCAAGCTGCAGCTGCTTGTAGGTTCTGTCTATTGTCCCAAGGTAGAGGCTACTGCATGGGGGAGGATATAGGGATGGCTGCAGTGTCTCAAGATGGATGTGGGTTAGACCTGGGCTCCCAGATAGTGGTGGTAGGGAACCCAAGCTTACCCTGGGCCCTGGCTACTGTGCAGGTCAACAAGGCAGATGTGGTCCAAGCCTGACTCCAGTGGGTATCTGCTGGTGGGCAGAGGTGGTCCTGGGCCTAGCCTGAGCTCCAGTGGCTGTCTGCCAGTGATGGGATGGACTTGAGCCTACCTTGGGCCCAAGATCCTGTGCAGGTCAGTGAGGCAGGTCTGGGCCAAGCTTTAACATGTATTTTTATACCTAAATATAAACATTTAATGTATTTTAAATATTTGAAAACACTGGGAGATTTTTGTTGCATTGTGTGTAAACATTTCATTGTGTGATGTCAACAATCCAATATTGACTATGTAGGGATAAACTGACTCCTAAGATAAATTTTTATCATCTTTTAGCCATGAAGAATGCATTATGTTTAAGGATATGTTGGAGATATTTAATGAATTTGGGAACCTTCCCTTTTGAAATATCTGAGAAATATTTAAATGTTCAATTAAAAAACCTTGGCTTCTTGCCTTAAAATGTAAAAACAATAAGAAGACAAATACTAAATTATTAATCAATAAATATTATAAAGGTATGTTTATTTTGTCAAAACATACAGAAAACTTGGCATACCTCAAGTGAAAAATTATGCTTTTCACTACACACACACACACACACACACACACACACATTAAGCATGACACTTAATATATGTTAAAGGAAATATGAGAAGAAAATCAATTTATTTAACCGAATCTAAATTACTGGTAAAATAAATGGCATAATAATAATAATAATAATAGCTACAATATATTTTATGTTCACTTTGCTCCAGATTCTATACCAAGTGGTTAATGTACATTAACTAATTTTCACCTAACAAGCCCTATGATTCAAGTATTTTTTTACCCTGTTGTACATATATGGCAGAGGACTCATAGCATTGAATAGCTTTCCTAATTTCACAGTGGTTATCATTATGTTGTTTGTCATAGGTAGAATTTACAACCAGAAAACCAATTCCAAAACCTGCATTCTTTACTGCTATGTTATAATTATAAATTATAATACATGAAGTCATTGTTTATTAAGTTATTAATGATCTTTAACTATTAAGTTTTAATCCAAATGCCAAAATTGATTAAAATTCAAGATTCATTTTGAAGTAAATTTTGTTATTAATGCTACACTGGTAATCTGACAACATCATGGGCACATGATATTGATAGAATGGTTTGTTTGGTTTGGTTTGGTTTGGTTTGGTACCAGGAATTGCACCCAGTAGTGCTTTGTCACTGAGCCATATTCCCAGCCCTGCCCCCCAGCCTTTAATAAAAAAATTGTTGCTGTTGTTTTTCAACAGAGTCTCGCTAAGTTGCTCGGGGCCTTACTGGATTACTGAGCCTGAACTCAGTCTTGAGATCTTTCTCGCCTCAGTCTCCCATGTCACTGGGATTACAGGCATGCCCCATCATGCATATGAAATATGAAAATAAAGTTTTAAATTTCATATATATTCGAACAAGAACAAAACATAATACTAAGGTTATTTAAAAACTTCAATCGTTTTCTGAATTACTTTTTATTTTATTAACTCCTTATAAGGAGAAGTTTGTAAATATAAATTGTACAATTTAAACTTCTTTCATCTCTCATGACTCAGACTAATCATCTTGAGCCTTAATACTAGCTTCTTGTTAGAAATTTCCTTTTTACCAATATTTTCAATCTTTCTGAAACTTTGCAGAAATTTTCTAGTCATGGAGTACAAGTAGGAAGACAATGTAAATCTTCCAGGCACTAAAAAAGGAAGAGAAAAAATGAACAAGTATAGATGGATTTAGGAAGGAGAACAAATTGTAGGAAAATTGCATGGGTAGTCTTGATTTTTCTTATCAAATTTGGATACATGCTGATAAAGATAGAGATGCATTTGGATTAGTTGTGGCAGCAGTTGTAAATGGATATGACTAGAAATCATATAAAATGATATATTAGTGCTGAGAGCCCAGAGGGGTTCAGACACCATGACCTTGTAGGGCACTGATTCTATTTGACCATTCTTAGTAGCCTAGATTTTAGGAGCAGTGAGGACATTTAGGTGGAGTAAGCTAAGATTGGGGATTTCTAAGGAAAGAGCAACAGAAACATACAGGATGTGGGTAGGAATGGAAGGAACTGACCATAAGTGGTTGAAATTATGAAGCATGGGTCCTATAAAGGCTATATTCTAAGCTATGCAAAACAATATAACCATAACAAGCAGAATTTGGTGGAAAAGGAACATGGCTTCCAAAGAACATGAGACAGAATAATGTGTTATGATGAAAACAGAGACTCTAAGTAGCCAGAGTTCAGAGGAGTAAGATCTGAAGTGTGATCATAAAAGTCTGGCCTAAGTGAACATTAAGATATTTGATTGACAGTGGTTTGCTACACTGATCACACAGATGTTGAGGTTGTTCAGGGTAATATTGGAACTTGCAAAGGAGAGACCATCAGTGAAGCTGATGTTCAGTGACTGAAAGAATTGGCCAGAATGCCAGGTGATTATGATAACAGGGACTTTTATTTGCACGGCAGAAACCTCAGAGGAGAAAGATTGTGAGCATGCAGGTGGAAGAGGAGTGGTCCAGGCGTGTAGAAGAATATCAGAGCTGCCCTCTTGTTGCCAGGCCAGAGGAAATAGAGGAGCAAATGACTTAATGTATGGAAGGTGGCATTCCTAGGTAAGAACCCGATTTCAGTTAGAAATAGGAGTTAAACGGATCATTTCATGAAAAATCCACAGGTTTGGAATTGTTCTTAGTAACAAAACGACAATAAAATTTACAATGCAGACAGAGAGGGTTAATCATTAATTTTATTCAGCTAAATCATGGTTGACAGTATTCTTTAAATTCCTAACAAAATAAAAAAAATTCTTGTTGTTATTGAAGAACATTTAAAATAGGACAATCATTGCTCTTTGCTTAGCTCTAGTGATTTCTGTTTCATTTTTGCACTTGTCAAAAGCACAGGAAGGCCTCATACAAAAATAAGTATCACAATCCTTAAGCATCTGCATCTTGATAAGCTTCCCTACACACTCAGTGTTGATCTTATTTTACAGAAAAATGGACAATAATACTAACTCCATTTATTTGTACTACCTATCGTACCAATTGTCAATTCTGTTGCATCTTACCAAAAAAAAGTATATGTCAAGAATTGCCCAAAGCTCAGATTCTGTCAACTCTATTTCCTGTGGGTCTGATCTTTATTGAAGTGTTCAAGGTTATAGAGAAAATGCTTTAACACAGTGACCTCAGCTTTGCATATCAATCTTTTGGGAGGCAAATGACATAAAATATGAATATAAGGAGAACCTTGTCTCATGTAGAAAATAATTTTTTTCAACAATTTACTATAAAACATTTTAAACATATAACAATGCTGAGACTTTTAGAGTCGGGCGCAGTGCCACACACATTAAACCCAGTGACTTTGGACGCTGAGGCAGGAGAATTTGGAGTTTGAGGCTAGCCTCATCAACTTAGTGAGATCCCAAACAACTTAGTGAAAGCCTGTATCAAAATCACAAAATAAATAAAGAAATAAAAATAAGGGGAAAAAAAGGGAAAACATAAAATAAATAAATAAAAATAAAAAGATAAAATGGGATGGAGATGTGGTTCAGTGTTGAAATGTCCCTGGGTTCAATCCTAGAACAAAAAACAAAGCAAAACAAAAACCAAATAACAACAATAACAACAAAAAAAAATTTATACTAAAGAATCATTTTCTACACTACAAAAATTCAAATTGTATTACATATAGGTGCTTTATCAAAAAATCTATTTCTCTATCTCTTCTCTGTCTGATTACTAACTCATCTAATTTATTACATGTAAAAAAGTAATTGGCAGACCTCAGTGAACATTCCCCTAAGTTTTTGAGCACGTGCATAATTAACTAAAATTGCCTTGGTTCCTGTGCTTCTTTTGGTCCATATCAAAGCTACTTCTCAGCCAAAAGTGTGTGTATGTGTGTGTGTGTGTGTGTGTGTGTGTGTCTGTGATATCCAGCTACATACACAGCCCATGATTCTAAATGCACTGCATGTATAAATCAACTTCAACTGCCAATTCTAAAAATTTAATTTCAACAGTGCATTTGGTGACTAAGTTTCCTAATTTCTCCAAAACCATTTTTTTTTACTTAACTATTTTTTAGTGCCCTGAATAAGGGTTTTTGTTTTAATCAAATTTTATTATTAAAGAATAATAGTTTGGGTCTGAATTCTCTCCTATGTTTTTTGCTCCTAATACATTTATTTTGGGTGGTTTTATTCTCCCCACAAATAACAGAGTATTTTAACTCATGAAAGACTCATATTTTTCTATTCTGCAAATAGTTCTATAAAATTGATAAAAGTTTATTTAAACAGGGTGAAAATAGGAATCTAGAGTTAATGTGTATTATTTTATTAATGTTGTTATATACTAGCATATTAATATTGTTATGATATTATGATACTGTGTACTCTATTGGAGATTTTTCTAGGTGTTCCATACCTGGGATGAAAGGACAAGCTCACTGTGTTTGGGTTTGGAGCAGAAAAGTGTGTCTGAGGTGCCTGCCCGAGAGTGGGCCTTACTTGATGTGGTCTAACATGGTGTAGGTGCAGTTCCTCAGCCTTTGACAGGCATTGATTCATTTTTTCTAATCAGGACTGTATTAATTTCAAAACCCATTAATGATCTCATTAATCCCAGTGCTGCTCTTCTGAATGATTCATGCTCTAGTGCAAAGGCACAGGGAGAGTGAGATGCTGAGTCTCATGTTAGTCAAGTGAGCTGAGGCAGTTCCAAGGCCAAATTAACTGAGCTGAGTCAGATTCAAATTATTGGTCATGAAGTCATTGGCTAATTAGAACAAACTTTATTTGACAAAACCTAGGTGACATCTTGAAACAGTCCTCTTTTTAGTCCCTGGATGATAAAGAGCTCTGGACTGTGCTGGGGAAGCATCGGGACTGCAGGAGTGGCAGGAGACACTCAAAGCCTTGAGATGCAGCTGCTGTTTCTCAAAAAGTGTTTTGACATTTAACTGGTCCATCACTCATGGTCTGTATTTCCTGAACGCCAGCATTATTTTTTTAGGTGAAAATCAAAGTATTGTGTTTGGCACTGGAAATATACTTCTATTAGAGTTGTGGGGCAATGCCAAAGAACAGTTGTCTTTTTTTACTATAATTATTTGCTGGACTTTGGTGTTTTAAAAAAGTCATTGCACATTATACTTTCAGAGCAGGAAACATGAAATAAGTTAGCCAAGTTAATGAAGAACACATTTTGAAATAAAGTTAGATCAGTGAGGAGGGACAATGTAATTAGAGGATGAGAGGAAAATAGATAAGAAAGGTCAGTTAATCTGGATATTGCTTGCTATAACCTTAGTATTTTCTATTGCCATCAATTAAAAATCATCCTCAGTTCATTAAAGGAAGCAGTAGGCATGGAGATTAGCTCAGCAAAACACAAGTCTACCAAAGTGGTGTGCTCCGAAAAGGAGAACACCAGTGCTTCCCTCTTCTCAGATTCACTCTGCATGCATTTTCCCCGCCTAATCTGTCCAGCTAAGAGCACCAGCTCAACTCCAATTTCTTTCTCAGCCTTTCAGAAGGGAAATATTTTGTATATATAGCCATATTCACCCACCATTCAACTGAGCACAAAACACACACACACACACACACACACACACATACACGTGCGTGGGTGAGAGCATGCACACACACACACACACACACTCACACACACACACACACACACACACACAGTGTTCTCTTACAAAATCTGAACAATAGCTAGGAATGGTGGCACATGCCAGTAATCCCAGCAGCTGAGGAGGCGAGGCAGGAAGATCATGAGTTCAAAGCCAGCCTCAGCAATTTAGCACGTCCCTAAGCAATTCAGGGAGATCTTGTCTCTAAAGAAAATATTATTTTATAAAGGGACTAGGGATGTGGTTCAGTAATAAAGTGTTAAGTGCCTCTAGGTTCACTCCCTGGTACAAAAAAAAAAAAAGAAGATGGCGGCGGGGAATGAGTGAGCCGCTCTGTGCTCCGCGCCACCGCCGCCGCAGCGTATGTTGCTGCTTCTTAAAAGAAGAAGTAAAGATCATCAAAGGACATCTGTCGACAAGGATTCAGCACCGTGTCAAGAAAAGGGCCTAGATGGAGTGAATCCACCACGACTTCAGCGCGAGCAGTAAGGCTGCAGCCCCCGAGCTGCCCGGCTCCCTGGGCCCCTTCTCACTCCCCTCTCCGCCTCTCCGCTTCGCTTCTCCCCCGCCATCTCTCCTCCCACGCTCACTCCCTAAATCTAGATCTCAATCTCTTTCCCCCACCCCACCCGCTCTCTCGGGTGCCCAGTACCCGGCCCGCGCGGGCCCCGAGGCGCTGCCTCCCCTCCCCCAGCCCGCACCCCCTCCACGGGGGTCCCGAAGGCCACAGCTTTGCCGCCGCCGCCGCCGCTGCAGCCACCGCCGCTGCCGCCACCGCTTTCCGCGGAGCACCTTAGAACAGACTCTTAACCGCGAGAGTGAGCTGCCGAGTAAAATGGAACAGCTGATAAGATGAGTGACAATTTAAAATCTAAATGATCCAACATGGCGGCGGACGCGGAGAGATCAAGTCTCTAACCCCTTCAGCTGCACGGGCATAGGGAGAAGTAAACTGTCAAAATACTGTTCGCTCAGGACCACTAGGCACGGTTGAGCTGAAGTGGACCCCGGGCGAACGGTCTAGCCTTCTCAGAACACACCGAGCCCGAATTGGCTGCATTCTAGCTCAGGTTCGCCTGCTTCATGTGACTCAACACTAATGATCCCGCTGAAATAACTAGTCGGCCCGCCTGAACTCAAAGAGGTAAAAGCCAACTGAGCACCACAGCCAGACCCAGGGAATCAGGAGTGACGCAGGACTAGCGACGCAGAACTCCCAGCTATTGCTATCACCAGTGCTGACAACAGGTCCCTTGCACCAGCTATCAGGGGAGTTGCTGCTACCTGAGGGCAAACAAATTCGCTGGGGGCCCTCAGCCCCAAGCCCTACAAACATAGGGTCTGAGGGAGGCAAACAGAAAGGGTGTGCCCAGGCACCCATGAAAACAGGGCTCCCAGGAGCAGCAGACCTGGCGTGTAGTCAGTATTGTGGTGAGTGTCACAGGTGAGCCGGGCCTGGCTTGAGGAACCACAAGAGAAGGCCCTAGGCACTCAGGATTAGAGACGCACACAGTCTGGGAAGAAGAGCTGAGGCACAGTGATTGGTTCCCACCTATCAAGAAGAGAAGCCTGGCCCAGTGGGCATAGCTCCACCAACTGGATGAGAAGTTAATCGAGCTATATGACTGCATTTATTATTATTATTTTTTTTAATGATTATTATTAGTATTTTTTTTATTTTATTTTTTATTTTTTTTTATTTATTTTTTTTTATTTTATTTTCACTTTTTGTTGTTGATGTAGTTGTTGTTCTTTAACGTTCCTATTAATGGTTTCAATTTTTTAAAATTCTTTTTATTTTATTAGTATTACTATTATTTTTTAATCTTTAATTTCCATTTTTTTACTATCATTATAAAATTTTTTCTTTTTTTTTTTTGGTTTTAAATTTTTATTTTTTTTTTCGTTTCTTCTTTCTTTCTTTTCACTTTTTTTTTCTTTTGTCTTCTCACTTCTTTTCAATTTTCCTATTCCACCTTCCTTGAATTCTACCTGCCTACACTCATTCCCTTTAGTGACTTCTTCCCTCCCCTTCTAATATCTCTCCTCCCCAGTATCACACTAATTGGAGGAGGATCACAGCCACTACCTGCCCTGAAAGGGTGATTTTTCAACTATACAAGAGCAATATAATTAAAAAGAGGGGGAAAATATCAAAGACACAACAATTTCACCAAGCAGAAAGAAACGCCAGCAGTATGAAACGACAAGGAAAGAAAGGACCACAGGCAATGCAGGTCAACTCAACTTTAGAAGAGGTAATAGCTGCAACAGATGGAATGTCAGATAGAGAGCTCAGGACATACATGCTTCAGATGATCTGGAGTCTCAAGGAAGACATGAGACAGCAAAATCAGACAATGAAAGATCATATTGACAAACAAATCCAGGAAGTAAAAGATCAATTTCACAGGGAGATAGAGGTAATAAAAAACAAACAAATAGAAATACTAGAGATGCAGGAAACAATAAACCAACTTAAAAACTCAATTGAGAATACTACCAGCAGAGTTGATCACTTAGAAGATAGAACATGAGACAATGAAGACAGAGTATTTCAACTTGAAAAGAACATAGATAGCTCAGCAAGTCTACTAAGAAACCATGAGCAGAACATTCAAGAGCTATGGGATAATATCAAAAGACCAAACTTAAGAGTCATTGGGATACAGGAAGGCACAGAGCTCCAAACCAAAGGGTTAAGCAATCTATTCAGTGAAATAATACAAGAAAACTTCCCAGACTTGAAGAATGAGACAGAATCCCAAATCCTAGAAGCCTACAGGACGCCGAATGTGCAAAATCATAAGAGATCCACACCTAGACACATTATAATGAAGATGTCCAACATACAGAATAAGGAGAGAATTTTAAAAGCTACAAGGGAAAGGAAGCAGATTACATTTAGGGGTAAACCAATCAGGATAACAGCTGATCTCTCAACACAGACTCTAAAAGCTAGAAGATCCTGGAATAACATATTTCAAACGCTTAAAGAAAATGGATTCCAACCAAGAATTGTGTATCCGGCGAAATTAAGCTTCAGATTAGAAGATGAAATTAAAACCTTCCACGATAAACAAAAGTTAAAAGAATTCGCAGCTAGAAAACCATCTCTTCAAAAAATCCTTGGCAAAACATTACAGGAAGAGGAAATGGAAAATAACATTGATAACCAACAATGGGAGGTAGGACAGTAAAGGGGGGAAAATAGTCAAAGAGGATAACAAATCAGGTTTAGTAACATGAATAAACAAATATGGATAGAAGAACAAACCATATCTCAATAATAACCCTAAATGTTAATGGCTTAAACTCACCAATTAAGAGACACAGGCTAGTAGAATGGATCACAAAACAAGACCCAACAATATGCTGTCTACAGGAGACGCATTTGATAGGAAAAGATATACATAGACTGAAGGTGAAAGGTTGGGAAAAATCATATCAATCATATGGACCACGGAAACAAGCAGGAGTGTCCATACTCATATCTAATAAAATAGATTTCAAGCCAAAGCTAATCAAAAGGGATAAAGAAGGACACTTCATACTGCTCAAGGGAACCATACACCAACAAGACATAACAATCATAAATATATATGCCCCAAATAATGGTGCAGCCGTGTTTATCAAGCAAACTCTTCTCAAGTTCAAGAGTCTAATAGACCACCATACAATAATCATGGGAGACTTCAACACACCTCTCTCACCACTGGACAGATCTTCCAAACAAAAGTTAAATAAGGAAACTATAGAACTCAATAACACAATTAACAACCTAGACTTAATTGACATATATAGACTATACCACCCAACATCAAGTTGCTACACTTTTTTCTCAGCAGCACATGGAACCTTCTCAAAAATAGACCATATACTATGTCACAGGGCAACTCTTAGACAATACAAAGAGGTAGAGATAATACCATGCATCTTGTCAGATCATAATGGAATGAAACTGAAAATCAATGATAAAAGAAGAAAGGAAAAATCAAGCATCACCTGGAGAATGAACAATAGGTTGCTGAGTGATCAATGGGTTTTAGAAGACATCAAGGAGGAAATTAAAAACTTCCTAGAGTTAAATGAAAACACAGACACAACATATCGGAATCTATGGGACACATTGAAAGCAGTTCTAAGAGGAAAATTCATTGCTTGGAGTTCATTCCTCAAAAAAAGAAAAAACCAACAAATAAATGATCTCATACTTCATCTCAAAATCCTAGAAAAAGAAGAGCAAAACAACAGCAAAAGAAGTAGAAGGCAAGAAATAATTAAAATCAGAGCTGAAATTAATGAAATTGAAACAAAAGAAACAATTGAAAAAATTGACAAAACTAAAAGCTGGTTCTTTGAAAAAATAAATAAAATTGACAGACCCTTAGCCATGCTAACGAAGAGAAGAAGAGAGAGAACCCAAATTACTAGCATACGGGATGAAAAAGGCAATATCACAACAGACACTTCAGAAATACAGAAGATAATAAGAAAGTACTTTGAATCCTTATACTCCAATAAAATAGAAGATAGTGAAGGCATAGATAAATTCCTTGAGTCTTATGATCTGCCCAGATTGAGCCAGGAGGATATAGACAACCTAAACAGACCAATAACAATAGAGGAAATAGAAGAAACCATCAAAAGACTACCAACCAAGAAAAGCCCAGGACCGGATGGGTATACAGCAGAGTTTTACAAAACCTTTAAAGAGGAACTAACACCAATACTTTACAAGCTATTTCAGGAAATAGAAAAAGAGGGAGAACTTCCAAATTCATTCTACGAGGCCAAAATCACCCTGATTCCGAAACCAGACAAAGACACTTCAAAGAAAGAAAACTACAGACCAATATCTCTAATGAACCTTGATGCAAAAATCCTCAATAAAATTCTGGCGAATCGGATTCAAATACATATCAAAAAAATTATACACCATGATCAAGTAGGATTCATCCCTGGTATGCAAGGTTGGTTCAATATACGGAAATCAATAAATGTTATCCACCACATCAATAGACTTAAAAACAAGAACCATATGATCATCTCGAAAGATGCAGAAAAAGCTTTCGACAAAGTACAGCATCCCTTTATGTTCAAAACTCTAGAAAAATTAGGGATAACTGGATCATACCTCAACATTGTAAAAGCAATCTATGATAAGCCACAGGCCAGCATCATTCTGAATGGAGAAAAATTGAAGGCATTCCCTCTAAGATCTGGTACAAGACAGGGATGCCCTCTCTCACCACTTCTGTTCAACATAGTCCTCGAAACACTGGCCAGAGCAATTAGGCAGACGAAAGAAATTAAAGGCATAAAAATAGGAAAAGAAGAACTTAAATTATCACTATTTGCAGATGATATGATTCTATACCTAGCAGACCCAAAAGGGTCCACAAAGAAGCTATTAGAGCTAATAAATGAATTCAGCAAAGTGGCAGGATATAAGATCAACACGCATAAATCAAAGGCATTCCTGTATATGAGCGACAAATCCTCTGAAACGGAAATGAGGACAACTACTCCATTCACAATATCCCCCCCAAAAATAAAATACTTGGGAATCAACCTAACAAAAGAGGTGAAAGATTTATACAATGAAAATTACAGAACCCTAAAGAAAGACATAGAAGAAGACCTTAGAAGATGGAAAAATATACCCTGCTCATGGATAGGCAGAACTAACATCATCAAAATGGCGATATTACCAAAAGTCCTATATAAGTTCAATGCAATGCCAATCAAAATCCCAACAGCATATCTTGTAGAAATCGATAAAAGAATCATGAAATTCATATGGAATAATAAAAGACCCAGAATAGCAAAAACAATACTAAGCAGGAAGTGTGAATCAGGCGGTATAGCGATACCAGACTTCAAACTATACTACAGAGCAATAGTAACAAAAACAGCATGGTACTGGTACCAAAACAGGCGGGTGGACCAATGGTACAGAATAGAGGACACAGTAACCAATCCACAAAACTACAACTATCTTATTTTTGATAAAGGGGCTAAAAGCATGCAATGGAGGAAGGATAGCATCTTCAACAAATGGTGCTGGGAAAACTGGAAATCCATTTGCACCAAAATGAATCTGAATCCCTATCTCTCACCGTGCACAAAAGTTAACTCAAAATGGATCAAGGAGCTTGATATTAAATCAGAGACATGGCATCTGATAGAAGAAAAAGTTGGTTATGATCTACACGCTGTGGGATCGGGCTCCAAATTCCTCAATAGGACACCCATAGCGCTAGAGTTAACAAATAGAATCAACAAATGGGACTTACTCAAACTAAAAAGTTTTTTCTCAGCAAAAGAAACAATAAGAGAGATAAACAGGGAGCCTACATCCTGGGAACAAATCTTTACTCCACACACTTCAGATAGAGCCCTAATAACCGGAATATACAAAGAACTCAAAAAATTAGACAATAAGATAACAAATAACCCAGTCAATAAATGGGCCAAGGACCTGAACAGACACTTCTCAGAGGAGGACATACAATCAATCAACACGTACATGAAAAAATGCTCACCATCGCTAGCAGTCAGAGAAATGCAAATCAAAACTACCCTAAGATACCATCTCACTCCAGTAAGACTGGCAGCCGTTAGGAAGTCAAACAACAATAAGTGCTGGAGAGGATGCGGGGAAAAGGGCACTCTTGTTCATTGCTGGTGGGACTGCAAATTGGTGCAGCCAATTTGGAAAGCAGTATGGAGATTTCTCGGAAAGCTGGGAATGGAACCACCATTCGACCCAGCTATTCCCCTTCTCGGTCTATTCCCTAAAGCCCTAACAAGAGCATGCTACAGGGACACTGCTACATTGATGTTCATAGCAGCTCAATTCACGATAGCAAGACTGTGGAACCAGCCTAGATGCCCTTCAATAGATGAATGGATAAAAAAAATGTGGCATTTATATACTATGGAGTATTATTCTGCATTAAAAAATGACAAAATCATAGAATTTGGAGGGAAATGGATGGCATTAGAGCAGATTATGCTAAGTGAAGCTAGTCAATCTTTAAAAAACAAATACCAAATGACTCCTTTGATATAAGGGGAGTAAACAAGGACAGGGTAGGGACGAAGAGCTTGAGAAGAAGATTTACATTAAACAGGGATGAGAGGTGGGAGGGAAAGGGAGTGAGAAGGGAAATTGCATGGAAATGGAAGGCGATCCTCAGGGATATACAAAATGTCATACAAGAGGAAAGGAGGGGTAAGACAAGATAATACAAATGGAAGAAATGATTTACAGTAGAAGGGGTAGAGAGAGAAAAGGGGAGGGGAGGGGAGGGGAGGGGAGGGGGGATAGTAGAGAATGGGACAGACATCAGAATACATCAGACACTAGAAAGGCAATATGTCAATCAATGGAAGGGAAACTGATGTGATACAGCAATTTGTATACGGGGTAAAAGGGGGAGTTCATAATCCACGTGAATCAAACCGTGTAATATGATGTATTAAGAACTATGTAATGTTATGAACGACCAATAAAAAAAAAAAAAGAAAGAAAGAAAGACACAAAAGAAAAGAAAAAATCTGACAACAGTTAAAACAGATGGATTAACTATTAAATTATTCAACTGGTTTTTTAAAACATTTTATAGCCCAGGTGCTTTTTGAAATACAGAGAATGAAATGAATAAACCAAAAAATCATATATGCAAATAACAAAAAACTAATAATAAAAATCCTCATTTAAGAATTTCAATTTGAGAAGAATATCAAATTTGGTGAATACATGATACACATATGTCAGAATATGCAGACATATGAGAGCAGTATAAATCAAAATATGAATGAGGATGATGTTATTAAAGTTATAGACACACAAAGAATTCTGGGAGGATATTAAGGGGAGGAGGAGGAAGAGCCCCTACTTCACCTCTTGGTTCTCTGCTAAGTCCACAATATCTTGATCCTCAGACCAGGCTGCACTTGTCTCCGTGTTCCTAAGCTTATGTGCCCACTCTCTGAACTTTCCTTCTCAAAATTGTTTACTTAGAGACATTTAGTGGACTACTGTTACAATAAAAACAAAGTCATTTTTAAGAGTGAATTTTAAAGGCCAAGTTATAAAGTAAGGGAGACAGATGAAGTTGAGGTTCAAAGAAATAAAACTATTACACATCTTAATTTTCAAAGGTCTTAAGGGTAAATTCCAAAGGATGAAAACAGAGGTATTAAGTGGTCATGAGAGTCAGGAAAGGAGTTATAGAGTCTCTGTTTGCAAGATGGAGAGGTGTGGGCTGGTCACAAAGTGAAAGAAAAAGGTGCTGAGATCTGAGTTCAGTTTCTTGCAACTACTGCAGACCAAATTCTGAAAGGTGAAGAAATAAGATGACAAATAGCTCAGTGATGAACTAGGTGAGAGTATTTCAGTGATGGAAAATGTACGTTTGCTTGCTTATGGTTGCAGTCTTCAGCACTCAGGTCAGAAACAAGTTTAAAACCTCCAACTCCCTTTTACAACCATAGCCTAGGCTACCAGTCACCAACAGACATGGCTGGCCCCGGACTTGAGCCCTGTGCACCAACTCGGAAGACAGGGAGGTGAAGAGCAACCCAGAGAGGCAGAGTCTTGGTCTAACTTTGTATTAACATGAACCTTGTTTTAAATGCTTGTTATTTCAATAATTCACACATTATATTACGCAATTAGTCTAGTGAAGAATTTCCCAGGCCAAAGGAAATCTGAATTATATTGACTTCAAACACATGCAACTATTGAAATATGTGTAAATTGATATTAATCATTTTGTGGAGAAAGGATTACATACCTAATCATGAATTTTACAAAATAATATATTCTTTTTAACAAAGCATATTTGCACTATTGTGGATAACTGTATAGAATATTGTTTGTTACACAAAATCTGTACCATATCTTCTGAAATAATTAACATCAATAATATATTTCAAACATATGCTCTATTGTTAAAAGCTATTTGAGATGTTTTTAGAAAACAATCAATTAAACAAAAGAGTGCTCAAATACTAATTACATTTCTATATTATGCCTATTATATATTAATAATCCCAAACTGTTCAGAGTAACCCAAAGCAATAATATTACTTGTAAGTTAGTAATGTCATTGATCATTTATTGTATACTTATAGTTTTTTTTAAAAAAAAAGTTTTATATTACTATATCAAAGCTTTCATAATTTAGAATGTGTTCTGGATGAAATTTTTAAAAGTTATGTTTTGTTATGAAGTAGATGTTATTTTACAATTTATCGAACTAGAGAAGCAAGAGTGATCCCAACATGAAGAATGAATCCTCTATCTCATATGCAAAAACAAAATTTAACTTTCACTAGAAGAAAATGGTAGCATATAGTCTCAATGTCTGCAAACATTAACTCATTTTATATGACACAAGTATAAAGAGAAACACACAAGAAGATGAGCTATGAACAGACTGAAAGAACACCAGAAATAGAAAGTCTCCTGGAAAGAAAACACAACTCAGTTATCAGACACAGATTTAAAAGTCATATGTAATAATAATTATTCTTAGTTTTCTATGGCTATGGATCAATCCCAGGGCCTCAGGCATGTTAGGAAAATGCTCTATCACTGAATTACATCCCCAGCCTGAAAATAATAACTTGAAGGAATTAAAAGACAAGGTGGAGGAATTTGTCAGAGAACTAGAAATTCTAAAGATAATTTTAGAACTGATAAAATACAACCACTGAAATTGAGAAGTCAAAACAGGAATTTAATGTCAGACCAAACACAGCTCCAGAGATTATTCATAAATTAAAAAAAGATTCAAATAAAATGTACGGATTGAAGTTTGGATTGACACCACAAATAGAAAATTGAAAGCAAGAAAAAAGAGAATCATGAAGTAGCCTAATAAGATATAATTGTAATCTCAGAAGGAAGAGGAAAGAGGCGTAACTTGACAGGGAAAAAAAGACACTGTTCCTTCAGAGGAACAGTAGAACATTCAACAGCTGATTTTGCAACCAAAAAGCATGGAAGCCAGAAGACAAGGGAATGGTCTCTTCAAATTACAAAGGAAGAATAACTGCCAACGTCAAATTTTATGCCCACATATACCCACCTCAACAATAAAGGGAGAATAAATGTGATTTTAGGAAAAAAAATGCGAAGAGAATTTGCCACCAGCAGAAATGTACCAAAAGAAAATGTTAATTGGTGGTGTTCCAGAAGATGGAGAGTGGTCACGAAAGCCTTGGAGATGCTCGCTAACATCTAATTCACTGATGGTGCGCTATCATACCTATGCATATATTTATATGCCTGCATACGTCTCACATCGCTGAGCTGGGTAGACACACTGCCCTGGGTAGCTCTATGATCTAGATCACTGAGAGTAGGTTTACAGTGTCGCTACTTCTCACTACTTTGTGATTTGCCAGAGCTAATCCTTTTTATTAGCTACTCACTGAGGCTTGGGGAGAAAGGCAAGACTTCAAGCTCATTTTTCCAGCCTTTACTGAAAGGGCATTTGAATGCAATGGTGTGGCTACTCCTCAAGGGCTAGGGAAGCTAAAGCCTTTAGTTACTAAGATTTCCTATGTGAACAAAGATCCATTCATTTGATTTGTCACAATTATGAGGAGAGTTGGTTGTAGATACTTTAACAAATAACCATAAAATAATCCTTGCTTTCCTGGAGCTTAACATCTTTTGGAGGAGGCACAAAAATAAGTAAAGGTACCATGTCAGAGTGACGATGGATAGGAAGAGGTGGACCAGGGATGGATTGGGAGACCAAGGCCTGGGAGTGGGGCTGGGAATTAATTAAGGTGTGTAGAGCAGACCTCACTGAGAATGTGACCTCTGTCATAAGTTAAGGGCAAAGAGAGAGTAGACCATGAAAATGTAAAGGATAACACAGGGCAATATGGGTCCAGGCAGGGGATGCAAGTGCACAGGCTCTGAGGAGGTGATGTACCCGAGAAACCCTCAGGCAGAGACAGTGAGAAGGGAGGTGATGGAAACTGAGCTCCCAGAGTACCTGAGAGAAGCATTCGGTTTGGGGCACACACATAGGACCTTGGAAGTCACTATAAAGATGTGGTTTTACTCTGAGGGAGATGGGAAGCTAGTTTGAACCAATGAGGAAAATCTCATTTTCACTTAAAACACAAAAGGAGAAATGAATGACAGCACTTGGAAATCCAGGGGATGTTCCACATGAGACAATGGTTCTCCAACCAGGCAGCTTCGGAAGTGGGCTACGTGGTAACATTGGCTCACTTTGAAGGCAGAGTGAACAGGATTTGCAAGTGTGCGGGACTTCTCAGGTTTCTGGCATGAGCCACTAGAAAGATGAAGATGTTACCCTCCAATTCAGGATGACATCATACAGAGCAGGTTAGGGGGACGTTTTAATATGCTTCCATTTTTATTAAAAATAATAATGAAAATGCTCCTAAGAATTTGTCATGCAAAATTTAAAGTGTATTTTTGGAAAGATCATTTGGATTAGTCGTGAGTAATGGCTTATAATTCTCATCCCTGTAATTATTTCTATCCACATTTATTGGGTAAGGAATTTCTTGAGCTTCAATTTTCTAATCTGTAAGAAGTAAATGCTTCTGTGGAAATAAAATGAGAAAATGCACATTGGCATGTAGTAAGCCTATTGTAATCCCTTTTATTTATATCTCTAGAACATTTACTATCATTACTTTTTATGCTTCAGCTTACCATGTCCTAGAGAGATACATAAAAATACAGAAAACTTTGAATCTGGCTTCCTATTTACAAAAGTCTTAAAACTATAAGAATAAAGAAGAGAAACAGAAAAATAAATGATGTAGAGATACTGCTGGAATTCTTCAAGATATTCCCAATTCAACTACTGTTACTAAGGATGACTGGGAAATATGTTCCTATGATCTGAACTGCAGTGTATAGAACAATGACTGAGAAATAGATTTTGAAATGAGATGCTGACAAATAAAATATGTAGCCAATGTAGCATAATCGTACAACAAACTATTAGGTGTAGGGTACTTAGTAGGCACTAGGGTGCTTAGTAGGAACTAGGCTTTGTGCTAAGCACATTTTCAAGATCTTTACACTTATTCTTTACAACATACCTAAGAAATATAATTTCCTCCATTTGTATAAAAAAACCCGAGAAAGGCTACAAAATTTATAATTCACCACACACACACAAAAAAAAGTGCTAGAATGGGATTTGAAGTAATGTTAAGCCCCTATGATAGGCTATTAAAACCAGAAGGAAACATTCAGCAAAAATATTCAGAAGACAGAAATCTAACAATGGTGATGAAAGGTGGCAACACAGGGAACTTTGCTATTTAATTTTTGGTGCATGTTAAAATGTTTTCCACAGTGACCACTTTTCACTTTAATAAACAAACAGAAGCATGGAAGTAAATCTGATTAACAAATATGACAATTAACCATCTAGCCTTCTAAGTTACTAACTTAAGCCTTTTAGCAAATTGTAGTTTGATTATTTGGGCATGTTCCGGCCTCAGCATTGAGTTCTTTTGGAATTTCTCTGTGTTGCTCAGCTGTTCAAACGTGCTTTGATCAAGACCCTGGAGGCTTCGATTTCCACTGGCCCTGAGGTTACCTCTCAGCTTTGGCTTCCTTTGGAGCATTAGACACCCCACCCCCACACCCCCTTAAGATGCCTTGCACAGCCCTGCTCCCAGCTTCCTTCCTTCCTTCCTTCCTTCCTTCCTTCCTTCCTTCCTTCCTTCCTTCCTTCCTTCCTTTCTTTTCCTTCCTTTCTTTCTTTCTTTCTTTCTTTCTTTCTTTCTTTCTTTCTTTCTTTCTTTCTTTCTTTCTTTCTTTCTTTCTCTCATTCTCTTCTATGACTTTTATGGTGTATTGAACTTGCTCTTTATTCTGTCTCCCTCATTTTGGTGCAAATAGTCCTCTCTGCCCTTGCTCTATTTCCTATCTTTCTATTTACCCACAACAGCATTTTTCTAAACCTACACATTTTTCTGAACTTTGGAAACAATCTTGTTAAATAAAGTAAGCGTTAATAAAGTGTTTTCTTGCTAGCTGTGCACTCTGGCCTTTTAGACAGCCAATATAACAGATCCATCCACAGGGTGATCTCTCAAGCTGGGCAGCTCCAAGCTGGAACCCAAAAGTGTTACATTGGTTTTATTCTATCAAGTATGTCTCTGACTCGGCACTTAAAAATATGGGTACATTTCTTATCTACAAAAGATGAAAATGTATCAGAAGTCTCTGTGCTAGAAGAAGCCCTGAGTGGCACCCTGCCAAGGTGCAGTCACCCACTAAGATTGGATTGCTTCACCACTATTCTCTCTGGGCAGATGTTTTGACAAGTCCTGGGAAATCTACTAAACACCAAGCCAGGGGTCATGGTGCTGCATTCAGCCACTGGGTAGATCTTTCCCTGTGGTTATGTTGAAGCCTATGACTTTCAAACTTTAGCTCTTCATTAATATTTCCCCAAAATTCATATGTGATAAGTCTAAACCTTTTTTTTGCGCAAGAGGACAGCTATTTCATTCTCTGTTAGTCTTCTTTCTTCAAAAACTTTTCTTGTTTGTTCTATCTTTGGCGCCACCTTTAAAATAGGCAAAAAAAAAAAAAAATCTTTGCTTAGAATCAACAAATGCCTTAGTTACCTCATGGTAACTTTGAGTCCTCTGTGATGGCAAATACAAATTAAAATTAGGATACTTAATTTTCCCTGTTAAAAACAAGACTTTTCTCCTTTTTTTTTTCCTTCAAGAATTTGCCTTAGAAAAATTGTTAGCTACTTTCTCTGCCTCTTTGAAATGTACGTCTATCTTTTCAAAGGCTAAATAAGCAGCCCAGGACTGTTTCATCAAGGACTTGGGCATTCTCTCTTTGAAGTGTGACCATCAGAGAAGACAGGTCCCCATCTCCCAGTTTCCTAGGGTGATAGGGGTCTAATATTAGCTGGGCACCCCTCCAAAAGGCAGCTGGCCTCAGACCATGAAGGATGAAGAAAACTGATTTTTTCAATTGAAGGTAACTAGCAAACACAAGTGACTATCCAAATTACAAAGGTATGCTCCAAGATGAGCATTGTGTGACAAAGGAAGCTGTCAGGGTCTTGGTTGGGCACTAGTGATGATTTATGTTGAGGACACTTATGGAACGGGTGGTATTTGCTTGCCTCTATGAGAGGAAAGATTTGGGGGCCTGGTGATGTCTTCAGTGGATTGCCAGCCCAACATCTCCGCGTTCAATACTTACTTAATAATAAACATGTTTTCATTTTCTTTCACTTTTGTGAAAAGGTATTTCGAGGTGGCAGCAGATCTTGTTTTAAAATGTTTTTCAGCACTGCCACATGGGACCTCATATGTCTTTATCTAGTTTAAGGGATATAGACCTTTATTTACAAATATGATCATATAATCAGAGCCCATTACTTGTGATGAGATGCAGGGAGAAGGAAAATGTTTCCAGATTGGCATAAACAGTTCCTTTTAAAAAGAACTTGATATATATTGAAAGCATTTAAGAATTATCTGGTGTTATTACGAACTGTAAGTGATTATTTCTTCCAACTCACTAAGGATACAAATGGCCTGAAGATTAAATATAGAAGTGTGAATATATCTATATGTGTATGTGTGTATATTTCCAAAGTTTTAGAATAAGTTTACAAGACATATACTTATTACCACAATATCAAATTTCCTGATGTTCCAGAACAAAACAGCAGATAATTATTTTATTCACAAAGAGCTACTAAAGAACACATTTTTAAATTTATTTTTATTGATATGTTACAATTATACCTAACAGTGGGATCCATTATGCTATATTCAGACGTGCACATAATTTGATCAGTCTCCTTCTTAAGCAGCTTCCCTCTTTCCTTAAAGTTCTTCCTTTCCATGATCTGTTGCCTTTACTCTCCTGATTTTCCTTCTGTTATTATTATGACTTTTAAAACTGTACTATAATTATATATATATATATATATATATATATATATGTGTGTGTGTGTGTGTGTGTGTGTATTATATATATACATATGTACATATATGTGTATATATAAATAATTATCTGCTATTTTATTCTGGAATATCAGGAAATTTGATATTGTGGTAATAAGTGTATGCCTTGTAAACTTATTTTAGAACTTTGGAAATACACACACATACACATATAGGTATATCCACACTTCTATATATGCAAGATTCACCAAGCTGTCTTCATATGTGCACATAGCATAATTTGGTAGATTTTATTCCCTAGGATGTCCCCGTGCTTTCCCTTCCTCCCTCCCTTTCCATTCTCTTCCTCTGCTTCATTGTTTTTTTTTTTTTTTCTATTTTTAAAAATCCTTTTTCTTTCCTCTCTCTAGCTTCCAATATGAAAGAGAACTTTTGAATTTGGGCATTCTAGGTCTGACTTATTTCACTTAGCATGATAATTTTTAGTTCTACCCATAATCCTGCAAATGACATAATTGCACTCTTCTTTATGAATGAATATTTATACATTTTGTCATGTATTTTTCTGTTGATGGGCACTTAGTATGGTTCCATAAGTTGGTTATTATAAATTATGCTGTTATGAACATCAGTATGAATGACTATATTATGCTGATCTTAGTTTAATTTCTTAATTCTTTCTTTCTTTCTTTCTTTCTTTCTTTCTTTCTTTCTTTCTTTCTTTCTTTCTTTCTTTCTTTCTTTCTTTCTTTCTTTCTTTCTTTCTTTCTTATAAATACCAAGGAGTAGGATAGCTGGATTGAAAGGTGATTCCATTCCATGCTTTTTGATAAATCTCCCATACCACTTTCCAAATTGGTTGTACCAATCTCAGTCCCACCAAACTGAGTGTACATTTTCCCCAGTATTCTCACCAGCAATTATTGTTAAGAACACATCCTGCAGGAAAAAAATCATCAGACCAATAGTGTATATAGCAGAGCATAAGTGCACAAGTACTTCTCATGAATTAGGATACTGAGGACCAGGATGTCTGAATAGTATATTACAGTTGTGTTTTATATTCTTTTTTCTCCTATTTTTACATTTTTTATTTTTCTTAATATTTATGTGTTTGTTTTACATATTCCTCTGTCTTCCCACTTACTTGTCTACCCCAAATCATTTCTTCTCTCTTCTCCTACTACTAACCTTCTTCTTTAGATTCCTCTTTCACAATTCCTAAGGCATAATAATTCTATATCCTCACCTCCTACCCCCTCAACATCTCATCCTATACCTCACCCCTGGTTCTTTGCCCACCATCAGAAACTGTAAATGTTTTTGCAAACCTACCATTTATATTGTAGATAATAACTGAGCTCACCATTTCTGTATATAGTGACCAAATTGTAAACATGTTAATAGCAACTCTTTGGTTTAAGGTTATATACTGTTTGTATTGGGATTTGTTAACATTGACCTTCCCCTCAAAGGAGAGGTATTGGAACCCTGCAGGGGCACTATAAGTCTATGTGATAAAACAGTAATGCCTAGGATCCACAGTGCTAGAAGGGAAGACACAGAAACAACATGAAAGACAAGGGAAGAAAGTGCCCCAAACAAATCAAGATATTACATTATTAGAATCCATGGCCAGCAGAGCAGAAGAAATTACAGAGTAGGGGTTCAGGATGTACATAATTAAAATGTCCTGTGAATTAAAGAAGGGTATAAGAGAGCAAATGCAGGCAACAAAAGATCATTTTGGTAAAGAGCTACATAAACAAATACAGGAAGAATTGATTCATTATTTCACTGACTATCATTCTTGTTCAGGTACTTCATGCCATGCATCCTAACATACACTAGGAATCGAGAAAGGAAAGACATGCCATCTGTTGGGAATATGAAATTATCAGGGAAAATATAATCAAATAAGTACATTTTTACAAGCAGAATGGTAGATTAAAGAAGGTAGATTAGAGAAAGGCTGCATTTCCAGTCACTCTGTGGCTTGGGGTTTAAACCAATGGTTTCCTGCGTCTGAGCAAGGCAAGTGAAAGGGAATTCACTGGAGTTCAATACTGGATGGTCAGATCTCTTAGAGACTCAGAAATTTGATTACATTGAACAAAAGACAGGAAAGAGAACATTAGAGTCAAGCTGGTTGAGGCAGCAGCAGTGGCACCAGCCCGCAGCAGGGGCAGGGGGAGATGCTATGGAGAGAGTAACTCAGCCATCATACTGGGCACAGAAAAACATGTATGAAATAAAAGCAAGCTGAACTTAGGAGTCCCAGAGGCTGCATAGTGAACTGGTGTTTGAAAAGTTCACCTGGCAGTGGAGAGCTGAGGGGGAGCCACCCTGACAATGTCACCCAGCAGCTGCTGCTGAGGGAGCCTGGGAGAGCCATACTGTCCCAGCAAGCACCTTCCGTGTAGCCTAGGGGGAGCCCAGCAGAAGGTGAGTGAAACAGGCATGGAGAAGATTGAGGCCGGGAGAATTCAAGCCAGGTGTCTGGAGGGGACTGCAACTTGCTTTCCTTGGAGTCTGGCACCTCATGTGATCACTGAAAAAAAGGAGTGATTACACTTGGGGACTGAGTCTGGGAAGGCCATAATTGCAGGAGTGTGAGAGAGCTCTGGAGGATCAGCTCCCCTGCCCTATAGTTCTTGAGAGGCATCTGAGAGCCATCCTACCAAAAGAGACTGGCATGGGCCCAGCCCTAGGGCTGTGTTGATTTGAACTCTCCAGAGCGATAGCACCCTACTAAGTCCTGCTTAGGCAAAAAACCTCCCCCCCCGGAACTCCTCACTTTGAACGCCATAGCAATCCCACCCTGAGAGTGCATCGATCTGGTGTGTCAGCACAAAACTGCAGTTGAACATAGTAGTCATTCCCTCTGACCTTCCACTGGTGAGGAGGGGAGTTGAGAGCTACTTTATCTAGTTTCAGTTTTAAAAGTCTAGCTGGCAGCTGTAGGTAAGCAGCACAGAGAGGAAGAGGTATATAGCCAGGAAAAAATGGAAAGGACCCTCAGGTACAGGCAGTGACAACCCATCCTCATTAACAGTTTTAACCACCTCTGTAGAAACAAATCTTTATTTTTTCATGAAGAATATTTTATCCTACTTTGTTATGGTGGTTGTTTTAGTGTTGTTGCTATGCTGACATGTACATATGATGTTTAATATATGGAACAATATACACTGTATATTTTATATAAAATATATATTTCATTGATATATTTATATGAATTATATAGGTGTATATTTCTTTTTTCTCACTTTTGGCTTTTCTTCTTTCTTTCCTGGTACTAGTGATTGAACCCAGGGGCACTTAATCACTGAGTCATATCCCCAACCCTTTTTCTTTAATTTTTTTTATTTTTATAGAGGATCTCACTAAGTTTCTGAGACTGGCTTTGAACTTGTGATCCTCCTGTCTCCGTCTCCAAAGTTGTTGGTATCACAGGCATGTACCACTGCACCTGGCTGAGCATTCCTTCTTTAAAATTTTTTAAATTATTGTTATTTTTCTTTGTATTTTCTTTTGAGGGTTAGGGTTTTTGTTAATTGATTTTGGTTTTGTTTGTTTGTCTCTCTTTCTCTCCTTTTTCTCACTCTCATGGTCAGATTCTCTTTTTTTCTCTTTATTCTTTACTTATGGTTTCTTTTATCTATTTTCTCTCCTGTTTACAGTCATCACTTGCTACGTCCCTTCTGCTTTCTTTCTGTTCACATTTTGGTCATTCTAAACTGTCTTGTACTTTCCTATCACTCTTTTGTTTCTCTTCATGAACTGCATTTTCACCATCTTTGGGAATTATTTGCTTTATATAACACCATTCATTATGTTGCAGTTATTAGTACTGTGGGTGGTGTACTTGACACCTGCTGGTCACTTTAATGCCAGCTCTCTTTCACAGCTATTTATTGCTTTTTTTTTTTCTGTTGGCAATAACAATTCCTGTTGTGTGGTAATTACTATTATACATGTCATAGAAGGCATTTGAAATTTATTTTATTACTAGAAATTATTTGCTGCTGTTGTTGCTATTTTTGTTTCTTCCTTTTTTATAAGGACAAAAATCACATAGTCATGACAATACATGTAGAGACCCTTTGACAAATTCAGCACCCATTCATGATAAGCATGCTGAAGAAACTAGGGACAGAAAGAACATACACCAGAATTGTAGAAAGCAATATACAACAAGACCAAAACTAACATCAAGTGACCTGGGAAAACCTGAAAGCATTTCCTTTAAAACCTAGAACATGACAAGGATATTCTGTCTCACCAACCCTATTCAACATAGTACTAGAAATTATATCAGAGCAATTAAGAAAAAGAATGAAAGAAAGCTATTAAAGATAAAAAAGAAAGAGGTCAAATTATCACTGTTTGCAAATGATACCATCCATAAAATAAAAGATCCAGTAAGCTCCACTAGGTGATTTTTTAAGCCAACAAATTAAGAAAAATAGCAGAATATATAATCAACATAGGATAACAAAGAGCTTTCCCATACCCCAATAATAAATCTGCTAAGAAAGAAATCAGGAAAGCAAAACTATTCACAATAGCCTAATAAAAAATACCCTACCCAAAGAGGTAAAAGACCTTTACAATGAAAATTACAGAACACTGAAGAAAGAAATAAAAAAAGAGATGGAAAACTGTCCCATGTCCATGGATAGGTAGAATTAATATTAAAATGGCCACGTTACCAAAAGCAATACAGACTCAATGCAATCTCCATCAAAATATCAAATATATTCTTCCCAAAATTGGAAACAGAAAGTCCTAAATTTTATTTGAAATAATCAAAGACAAACACCCAGAATAAAAGAAAAAGCAAGCAAGCAAGCAAGCAATGCTGGAAGACTCACAATATATAACATCAAATCTTACTATAAATTTATAATAACAAAAACTTCCTGGTACTGGAATAAGAACAGACTCATATAACAGACACATATAACAATTGGACAGAATGGAAGACATAGAGATAAATTGACACAAATAGTGATCTGATCATTGACAAAGGTGTCGAAAATATACTTTAGAGGAAAGACAGCCTTGTAAGCCACTGGTCTTGGAAAAAAACTGGTTTTTAATACATAAAAGAATGAGGCTAGATCCTTACCTCTTACTCTGCACAAAAGTAAACTCAAGATGAATCAAAGATCTTGTCATTAGACTAGAAACTATGAAACTAGAAACGGTTTTATTCAGTCAGAGAAAAATGAACTTAACGTTATTTCCAGGAAAATGGATGGAACTTGAGAACATTATTTTTAAGTGAAATAAGCCATACTCAGATTAAGAATCATAGGTTTTCTCTCATATTCAGAAACTGGAGAGGAAAAAGGAAAAGAAAAATGGGAGGATCTCATGAGAATCAAAGGGACATCAGCAGAGGAGGGGAGGAAACACTAGGGAATCATATTGGCCGAATTATATAGTTATATCATATGCATGAAAAAAATATGAAACAAGGAATCCCATCATTATGTATGATTATTGTGCACCAATAAAAATATGGACAAAACTAGCCAAACTAAAACAACTACAACAACTAAAACAATCAGAACGTGATAAAGGATGAGAAAGGATAAAGAAGAACCCATTCCCTGGGAGGGTGTAATTGGGAGGGTAGGCCTTGGGGAACAAGAGAAGCTTTCCTTAAAACGTAACATGTGAAGCCGTGTGTAGGGTACAGTGAAGGTTGGCAAGTGAGGTGGGCAGGGGATATGTATACCATGCAGAGACAACAGCATGTGCCAAGGCCCTGAAGCAGGGCTGAGCTTGCTGCCTTTGAGCACTTGAAGATTGATGGCATGACTGGAAGATAATGAATGACATATATCTTTCTTGGTGGAAAGGCAAGTGAATTTTTTTGTTTAGTGTTTAAATTTAAAGTTATCATTCTTCTCACAATATTAATTTTGTTACATTAATTCTCATGCTTTTATATAATTTCAGAATTTTATGTGAATAAATATTTTAAAATTTTAAAATACTATATTTAGAAGTTGAATTATTATAAGTAATTTTCTTTTTATTCTATAATTTATTTCATCCTTTATATTATTTTTTGTGGATGAATTTGTCAGAAGTCTATCCATTTTCAATATCTTTTTAAGTGTTAAGTTTTAGTGTTAATAATCTATTTCTTCCTATGGATTGTTGTCTTCATTTTCTATAATTTCTTTCTATCTTAATTCTCTGTTTGTGCCCTTTTGCTCTTATATAAAGCTTGTAGTTAAAAATTAAGTTCCTTTATTTATTTTGAATATTTCTTGTTCTTGATAATTGCAAGAAAATTTTAATTTAGATAAAGCATAATTTGTTCTATATTTCACTGTTGCTTCTCTCTAAATACTTGAAAAAAGTTCCTTACACAGTAATTTCCCTTTTTTTTAAAACCTAAGATCATTTCATTTGCAGATTTATAGAAAAGTAAAAAACTATC